>NC_086110.1:17950225-18250225 GCF_963921235.1 Mobula hypostoma | reverse complement strand
AATAATATAAAGCAGGATACTAAAAGTTTTTTCAGTTATATAAAGAATAAAAGAGAGATGAGAATTGATATTGGACCACTGGAAAATGATGCTGGTGAAGTAGTAATGGGGGACCAAGAAATAGCAGATGAACTTCATGGGTACAGTACTTTGCATCAGTCTTCACTGTGAAAGACATTAGCAGTGTGTCAGAGGTCCGTGAGTGTCAGGGAGCAGGAGTGAGTGCCATTGCTATTACAAAGGAAAATGTTCTAGGCAAACTCAAAGGTCTTGAGCTGGATAAGTCACCTGGACCAGATGGACTACATCCCAGAGTACTGAGAGATGTTACTGAAGAGATAATGGATGCATTGGTCATGATCTTTCAAGAATCACTGGATCCTGGCATGGTCCCAAGGACTGGAAAATTGCAAATGTCACTCCACTCTTTAAGAAGGGAAGAAGGTAAAAAAAAAGGAAATGTTTGGTCAGTTAGCATAACCTTAGTGTTTGGGAAAGTGTTGGAGTCTATTATTAAGGATGAGGTTTCGGGGTACTCGTAGACTAATGATAAAATAAGTCAAAGTCAGCATGATTTCTGTAAAGGGAAATCTTGTCCAACATGTCTGTTAGAGTTCTTCGAGGAAGTAACAAGCAGAGTGGACAAGGGAGAGGTAGTGGATGTCAATTACTTGGATTTTTGGAAGGCATTTGATAAGATGTCACACATGAGGTTGTTTAATAAGATAAAAACCCTATGGCATTACAGGAAAGATACTGGCATGGTTAGAGGAATGGCTGACAGGCAGGAGGCAGTGAGTCAGAATAAAGAGGGCCTTTTCTGGTTGGCTACCAGTAACTAATGGTGTTCCTCAGCAGTCAGTATTGGGACTGCTACTTTTCACTTTGTTTGTCAATGATTTGGATAATGGAATTGATGGCTTTGTGGCAAAGATTGTGGATGATACAAAAATAGGTGGAGGAGTAGGTAGTGCTGAGGAAGCAATGCAATTGCAGCAAGATTTAGACAAATTTGAAGAATTGGCAAAAAAGGTGGAAGATGGAATGCAGTGGTGGGAAGTGTATGATAATGCAATTTGGTAAAATAGTGCAGACTGTTATCTAAGTGAGGAAAAGGTTCAAATATTAGATGTGCAGAGAGATTTGAGAGTTCTTGTGCAAGATTCCCAGAAGGTTGATTTACAGGTTGAGTCTGTGGTAAGGAAAACAAGCAATATTGGCATTTATTTCAAGGGGGATCGAATATAAAAGCAAGGAGATGATGCTGAAGCTTTATAAGACACTAGTCAGGCTGCACTTGGAGTCTTGTCAACAGTTTTGGGCCCCATATCTCAAAAGGGATGTGATGTCATTGGAGAGACTCCAGAGGAGGCTCACAGGATAATTCCAGGAATGAAAGGGTTAATATATGAGGCATGTTTGGCAGCTTTGGCCCTGTACTCACTGGAATTTAGAAGAACGTAGGGGAGTTCTCAATGCAACCTACCGAATGTTGAAAGGTCTAGGTAGGGTGGAGTGGGGAGAGGACGTTTCCTATGGTGGGGGCATCCAGACCTAGAGGGCAGAGCCTCAAAATTGAGGGGCAACCTTTAGAACAGAGGTAAGGAGGAATATTTTTCAGCCAGAAAGTAGTGAATCTGTGAAATGCTCTGTAACAGACTGCGGTGGAGGCCAAGTCCATGGGTATATTTAAGGAGGAAGTTGATAGTTTCCTGATCAGAGTGGGCATCAAAGGATATGGTGAGAAGGTAGGTGTATGGGCTTGAGTGGGATCTGGGATTGGCCATGTTGGAATGGTGGAGCAGACTTGATGGGCTGAATGGCCTAATTCTTCTCCTATGTCTTATGGCCTTATGGTCTTTCTTTTGCTTGACAATCTGACGAAACACTTGGGACATTTTCATGCTATACCTATATTGAATGTGAAATTATATGAATTTATGGGAGCAGAGTACATTAAAAAGAAACATTAGAGTGTCTTGGCCTCCAAGAGGACCACAACTTTATCATAGGGTTTGAAGGCTTGTGTGCCTCAGTGACCTGGAGAGCTACAAATGTTGGCTGGAGTTAGCGCCTTGTACTTTGGTGCTTGGTAGGGTCACCCATACCAAGCAGGTCAAAGGGTAGAGGCCAGACTAAGAGTGGCCCAGCGGTCCCCCAGTTTCAGGGTTTCAGCGCAGGGCTAACAACCTAACTGGTCAAAAACAATTGTTACAGAAGCAGCAATGAACAATCTTTCTATATCGGTGTGCAATGGTATTCAGAGAGAACTGAGGACCTTCATTGCTGCCCTGAACACCAGCCAAGTAACAGGCAGTAAGAAAGTGAGAGTGCATTGGGGTTCTACTTGACTAATCAATCATTTCTTTTTCACTCAGCAAGGGGAGGCGTCCCACCCTCATCCTCCGGACACAGCTATCGATACGGGTTCATGCCATTATAGGTAAGTGAAGTACAGTATTCTACTTTTGCAGGTGTTGGACCTTTTACATGATATAAACTTTGGTTACATGATGTATTTCTTGTATGCATGTAAGTCAAACTGTTACAAATTAGACTTTTTGTCTCCTGAAGGGAAAATAGAAAACAGTTGAATAGCATGTAGCTGTAAGAATATTGTCGTTTGTAAGAATGGTATGAAAAGAGTAACTGACATATTCGGCAGCTGGTTCTAATATGGTTGTGCGTTATAATATACTGGCATCATTTTGTTTCAGATATCCTGATGCAATGCCAAGGACAAGGGTAACACCACTTTTGAGGGCTATGACCATGCATTAATTTATCTTGGCTTAAAATACACACTGCAGTTTATGTAGAGTGGTGATGTTTTTTTCCATTTGGTCAGATTAGACTTTTTTTGGTCTTGCTTGTTTCTGCCTTTATCTGGAAAACTCAGCTGGGGTCTTGCTTCCTCATTCCCTATATTAGCTGCCACAGAGGAAATTCATCCCCCTGAATTATTTCCTCTTGATGTGACAGCGAATGTGGTTAATCTGCAAAGTATTCCCTGTCTTTCCAAGTTTCTCCAATTGCCTTTTCTCTGCTATAAGGGCACTGATGGTTGCTAAGGCACAGTTCAATGGTAAACAAACCAAAAGATTGTATGTAAGCAGAGCCTTTGATAACTTTGGGGCACTTCAAAGCTCCTTCCACTTTTGTTCTTTGAACAGTAATTACTTTAATGCCAGAAATCTTTTTTTTGGTATGGAGTATTTGGTACTGTAGTATGTGCTAAATTCAGAAGACCTTTAGTACTCAAGAGCAACTCCATGAAGTGTTCTGGCAAGGTATTTGCTGTGCCATTTTCTTCAAGCTACATTTAACTCCTCTGGAGAGTGATCTCAAAACTTACCTTTTAGCAAATCTGATTTGCAAGTTTTGCATAGCAAGAAGATAAAAGAGGCATGACTTTGTAATATAGAGAGTACAGCAAATCTTAGGCACATATCAATGACCCACAACTGACACTGGGAGAAGGAAAAGATGATTTATTTTTAGTATTTACTGAACAAACCCTACTTCTCAGTCGAAATAATACAGCAGTGTGCAACAAGGTGTTGGACTTTGTAACAAACAGGCCTCAGATAGTCAGGATGCAGATCCGCTCCTCCCTCCCCATGGATGGCCCCCTCCCTAGGGCTGTGTGCTGAGCCCATTGCTATACACTCTGCTCACATATGACTGCGTGGCCAAACACTCGAGTATTCACATTGTCAAGTTCACTGATGACATGACAATGGTGAGGCTCATCACCAACAACGATGAGACTGCCTACGAAGAGGAGATGGGAAGTACATGAGGCAAATAACCTCTTCCTCGGTATTAACAAGACAAAGGAGATGGTTATGGACCTTCTGGAGAACTCACACCCCTCTTCACAACGATGGCACAGCAGTGGAAAGTGCGAGCAGTTTCAAACACTTTCGCACAGCCTCTCGTGGTCCCGGAACACTTCCTCCACAGTTAAGAAAGCTCGCCAGTGCCTCTACTTCTGAGGAGAACTGGATGATGCAAATTAATACTCACGGCCTTCTATAGATGTCCCATTGAGAGCATTGTTGCATGCTGCATTGCTGTGCAATATGGAAACTGAACTGCCGTGGGCTCTACAGTGGCTGGTTAAAACTGCCCAATGCATCAGGCACCTGCTGCCCACTGTCAAGGACATGTATACAGAATGGTGCCAGGAAAAGGCCAGCAATATCATGAAGGATCCCACTCATCCTGCTCATGGACTGTTTGTCCCATTCCCATCAAGGAAGAGGCTATGCAGCTTCCGCACCAGGACCCCCCCAGTCTCAGAAACAGTTACTTCCCCCAAGCACTAAGGCTGATCAACACCTCCACCCACTAAACCACCCCCTCACACCCTCAACCACCACTACTTTATCATTTCCTGTCAGCGTCACCTTATGTGCAGGCATTCTTGTACCTAGTATTACTTTATGTACATACATTCAGTCTGTGTACTGTATTTAAGCTAGCCTTACGTATTTATATTTATTGTGTTTTAATATTGTGTTTTTTTTATGCTACATCAGATCCAGAGTAACAATCATTTTACTCTTCTTATACTTGTTTACTAAAGAGTGACAATAAACGGTCTTGAATTTTGAAAAACCTTTCAGGGCTTTGGCAAAGAGCAGCGGGGGGAGGGGGGCGAATTATGTGTAAAGGGATGAATGGCTCTGTTTCATATCAGATTATATGCTGAATTTTAGGGAGGTTTGTGCACGTAGTTATCGAAGGGTTTTGTAATTCAGGAATTGCCTGTTTATAATGGTATATTTAAAGCTTCCCAAGCAGTGGCTTGCACCCTTATGCATTATCGAGTCTGAACATGAAAGGAGATCTCAACAATTTCAGAGTTGTGTTTTTCATGAAGATCTATTTTGGCACTAAACTATCACTTTGCTGCCTTGTTTACATTGCATAATTCAAATGATACATCCTTTTTACATTAAAATAAATTTAATCCTGTTGGCAGAAATTAACAAAGGAGGAAAGAATGCATGGCAATGCACTGCCGTTTACTGACTAGAAATAATCAAGCTCCATGGTAACTGTAAGGAGCTTTGTCTCAAGCCATTAAGAACATCACAGATCTTTTAAAATCAGGGTCATTGGCCTATCATTAGTCAATACTTATTGTTTGTTTTATTTTTGTATTTTAAAATTATCTTTTTTTTTCCTAGCTTATGATGCTGAACCTGACTGCATTTTATATTAGTAAACCACAATAATGCATTAAAGTAAACATTTACCTAAAATTAACTGTTTCATTTTTACCTCTGCCTTAAGAAAAATTGATCAGCCTAGGTGGTTTCATGAATGAAAGTGAAGTCGGGGCGATTACCTCTTGGATTTTGCTACGTGTGTCACAAAGTATCACAGAACATTCAACTTGTGTCGTGCCCAGAAAGTGAACACTTTTGTTGCTTAGTTGAGTAAGTCATGGCCCTATGCCATTATCTCCATAATAATAATGAATTTCCCAATATTGTGGATTCTAAACCAAAGTTGAAAGTAAATTTATTATCAAAGTACGTCGTATACCACCATGGGAAAACCCAATATATCCATAATGGAATAATTATAATAGGTTCCGTGAAGGACCTTACCAACTTGGACATTCAACCAGCGTGCAAAAAACGACAAACTCCAAATACAAAAAGAAAGAATAATAATAAATAAATATTGATAACACAAGACGAAGAGTCCTTGATGATGCTTTCCAGTGACAACGCTTCATGTAAATGTACTCAATGGTGGGGGGAGAGCTTTACCCATAATGAACTGGACCATCTCCAATATTTTTTGTAGGATTTTCCATTCAAGGGCATTGTTGCTTCCACACCAGGCTGTGATGCAGCCAGTCAATAAACTCTCCACCACATATCTACAGAAGTTTGTCAAAGTTTTAGATGTCAAGCTGAATCTTTGCAAACTGCTAATGAAGTAAAGGCACGGCCCTACATTCTTTGTAATTCCACTTTCATGCTGGGCCCAGGACAGGTCCTCTGAAATATTAACACCAAGGAATTTAATGTTGCTGATCCTCCTTGTGTACTCCTCGATGATCGACCGCTGGTTTCCTTCTCCTGAAGTCAATAATCAGCTCCTTGGCCTTGCTGATTTTGAGTAAGAGGTTGTTGTTATAGCACCACGCAGCCAGATTTTCAATCTCCTCCCTGAATGCTGATTCATCACCATCTCTGATTTGGCCTATGGCATGGCATTGGAGCTGTGCTTAGTCACACGATGTTAAGTATAAAGCGAGTAGAGCAGGGGGCTAAGCACACAGCCTTGTGTTATACCTGAACTGATAGAGATTGTGGAGGAGATACTGTTGCCAATCTGAACTGACTGGGGTCTGCAAGTGAGGAAATCAAGGGTTCAATTGCATAAGGAGGTATTGAGGCCAAGGTATTGGAGCTTTTTGATTAGTTTTGAGGAAATAATGGTGTTGAATGCTGAGCTGTATTCAATAAAGAACACTCTGATGTATGTATCTTTGCTGTCTTGATGTTCCACGGTTGAATGAAAAGCCAATGAGATGGCATCTGCTGTGGAACTGTTTTTCCAGTTGGTAACTTAGAGCAGATCCAAGTCGCTTCTCAGCCAGGAGTTGATACGTTTTGTCACCAGCCTCTCAAAACACTTCATTAGAGTGGATGTAATTGCTGCTGGGTGACGGTCATCGAGGCAGGTTACCCATGTTCTTCTCAAGCATCAGTAAAACTGAAGCCTGCTTAAGCAGGTGGGTGCCTCAGACTGTTGAAGCAAGAGGGTAAAAATTTCAGTGAACGCTCCAGCCAATTTAATCAGCACAGGTTTTTATTACTTGGCCAGGTACCCCATCTGGGTTGGATGCTTTATGTGGGTTCACTCTCCTGAAGGATGCTGTCACATCAGCCTCAGAGACTGAGATCACAGGATCATCGGGGGCCGTGGGAATTTGTGATGGTTCCTCCTGTTTTTACTGTCAAAGTGAGCATAGAAGGCGTTGAGCTCATCTGGAAGTGAAGCCCTGTTGTTGCCTTGTTGCTTGAGAAGAGGTGATAGCATTCAAGCCCTGCCACAACTGTTGAGCATCCTTCATTGATTCAATTTTAGTCCAGAATTGCCACTTCACTCGTGAGATGGCTTTCTGGAGATTGTACCTGGGCCTCTTGTAACCGTCTCGGTCACTAGACTTGAATGCCTCTGATCTGACCCTCAGCAGATTGCAGATCTCATGGTTCATGCAGGGCTTTTGGCCAGGGAAGACTTTGAAGGTGCAGGAGCCTTAGGACCCACACCACCATGTTCAGGAGCAGTTATTACCCCTCAGCAATCAGACTCTTGAACTAGTGGGGATAACTTCACTCAGATTCACTTGCCCTATCACTGAACTATTCCCACCATCTATGGATCCTCTTTCAAAGACTCGTTATCTCAGGTTCTCAATATTTATTCCTTATTTATTTGTTATTATTTTTTTTGTTAGCTCAAGCTGGTAAAACCTGAGTGCAAGCATAGCCAAGCACACTCATTTCTCAATTTCTAGGAGCTTTTGGACTATTCTTGTGGCTTTCTGAAGATTTGCATAGATACTGCTATGTAGTCCTAATTGTTTAATGCTATTGTGTAGTGCCTTTGGGATGACCCCAGATGTAGATATTACTGATGGGACAATGTATACCCTAATCATGTTCCATAGTCTTTCAATTTCCTCTTTTAATTCAGCATATTTCTGGTGTTTTTTGCTTACTGATTTCTGTGTTTGGAATGGCTATATCTATTAAATGTTCATGCTTTTTTATCCTGTGTTATCATATCTGGATAGTTTTTATGGATTGTCCTATCTGTAAAAATAGATATAATTTGTGGTATTCTGACTCAAAATAATAATAATAATAATAATACTATTTTCTATTTTGTATTTGCAGTTTGTTGTTGTTTGTTCGCCCTGTTGGCTGTGGTCTTTCATTGATTCTATTACGTTTCTTAAATTTACTGAGTATGTTGGCAAGGAAATGAATCTCATGGTTGTATACAGTGACATATATGTATTTTGATAATAAATTTACTTTGAACTTTCAACTTTGAACCTCGAGCAAATCAACTCCTGAATCTCTTGGGGGCATTTCCAGAAGGATTCCAAGCGGCTCAAATCAGGATGTACTTTATGAATGATCAGTGTTGTAGAGTTCTGGTACATTCTATTAAATATAGTTCTGTTGCATCTGAAAAACTAAGCCTTTTCTTTTGCTCAGATGCATGTAAGAATTTTGTGTTCTTTTCCATGTACCTCTCCTCCATTCTCACCGTATGATAAATGTTGAATAAAAACAGTTCATTTTTATAATTGGGATCCTTCTTTCTAATTTTACCCTGCTCATGTCTTCACCACTCCTCATGGAAACACACTCCAGCACTCGAGGATCTGAAAATTTGCTGTCAGCGCATGACTTGTGGGTTTGTAAGGCTAATGCTGTAGTAAAAGGGTCTGGAACACTACGGCTCAATTTCCTTTCTCGTTTGGCATTCAAACAGACTTTGACCTGGTTATAGTTTGGGGGAAGAAAAAGCTTCTTAGAATAAAATTGAATGAATATTATATTGACTTCAACAATAAAATTACTCAGTGAATTCTGCTCTACACAATACCAATCTTAATGATTTGCTCAGGAGCAAGCGTGTTCTCACTAAATGTTCAGACCAACTGGTGATTGTCTTAGGATTACAGCTGTTACCAGAGGGAGCAATGTATCAGAGCCGGAGAACATGGAAACAGGCCATTCTGCCCAACTGCTCCAAGGCAGCCAAGATGCACTTTCAAGATGGTCCCATTTGGCCCATATATTCATCTTTCCTACCTAGGTAACCGTGGACTGTCTTTGAAAAGTTGTTATTGTACTTACCTCAACAACTTCCTCTGGCTGTTTCTTCTACATATGTCTCCCCTCTGTGAGTCAAAATAAAATTGCCTGTCAAGTTCCTATTAACTCTTTCTACCCTTGCCCTAAACCTACCATATATCCTCTGGTTCTTGGTTCCCCAACTCTGGGGGTGGAAGGGAGAAAAACCGACTGCATTCACTCTATCTATGCCCCTTGTGATTTTGTGAACCTCCATAAGTCTCAGTCTCCTACATACAATGTCTTTAGACTTTTAACCTCTTCCTGTAGTTTATTTCCCTCTTGATTTTTTGATGGGCAAATAATTTGTGTAGAATTCTATATGCAAGGCAGATATTCTTAAAGCAAAATTTGACAACCAGTATCCCAAGGTGGACAATTATCTTTCTACATTGACCTTGAAATAAAAGAGATAACAAATGGACTTGTAGAAACCACATGATGTTAAACACTGAAGACTTCAATTGCATAGCACATGATTTGGTTTTAAATTGTTGTGCAATTAGTTTCATGTAAAATCAGTTATTAAACTTAAATGAGGATCAACTTTATTTGCTCTATACATTTAACTCTGTTAGGAATTTGCTGTGGTTTGTTGGCGTGACATGCAACAAAAGTCAACAACCTTCAACAAATATAAATAATTTTATTAAAAAATAGTTTGAGGTTAAAATAATGATGTGGAATAAAATGTGCATAAATACATAAATACCAGCGTGTATTTACAATGTAAACAGCACTATAAAAAGAGACTTAAACTGTGTACAACACAGTTCCGTATGGGGTAATAGATAAAGGGAGTGGGGGGTGGGGAAGGGAAGTGCTAACTAGAATGGTTGGTCAGATTAACTGCCTGGGGAAGAAACTTTTAAAATGGCGTGAAGTTTTTGTTACAGCACACATCAAAGTTGCTGGTGAGCGCAGCAGGCCAGGCAGCATCTCTAGGAAGAGGTACAGTCGACGTTTCGGTCTCGGCCCGAAACGTCGACTGTACCTCTTCCTAGAGATGCTGCCTGGCCTGCTGCGCTCACCAGCAACTTTGATGTGTGTTGCTTGAATTTCCAGCATCTGCAGAATTCCTCATGTTGGAAGTTTTTGTTAGCACTCTCCAGAAGGGAGCTTTTGGAAAAGACAGCTTGAAGGGTGGGTAGTGTCCACAATGATTTTTGCTTAGCCTGGACACATATAAGTCCCACAATGATGGTAGACTTCAGCCAATGACCTTCTCTGCTGACCTGACAGTTGGCTGTAGTTTTCCTGTATTGTGTTTATATACTGCTTGTGCTGCATATACAACATGTAAAAACTTATAACTAAGGTGAGAGTTCCTTCAAGTTGCATTTCTGTTGTCAGGTGATGCCATCCCACAAGTAATACTGAATAGGTTCCTCCCCTGTAAAAATGAATTACTGAATTACAGCAGTGTGTGTTATGATTAGGGAAAACAGATCTGAAAGGCAAAGAGAAGCTCTGCTCCCGCTTCAATTGGAAAAATAATCAATTACATACACGAGAAAGTCTGCAGATGCTGGAAATCTGAAGCAACACACACAAACCACTGGAGGAACTCAACAGGACAGGCAGCATCTATGGACATGAATAAACTGTCAACGTTTCGGGCTGCAACTCTTCTTCTGAACCAATCAATTACTTGCATGCTTGTTGGGGTTAGTCTTGGAGAAGTTGTTGCATTCCACCCATGCTGCTGAATCCCCACATTTGACAACTCTGGGCCAGTGGATGTCAGTGTCAAGTGGAGTGATGTCTGCTGGTAGGGAGATGCACAGATATGTCTTGCGTATTTGAAACAATTAAAGGTAGCAACAGCCTGAGCTTGTCCACTTCCAGTCTTACTATGTACATATCATTCAGTAGGTATTGATTATGGGTAGAAATCCCAAATAGTTTGTGTTTCTTGTTTAGAAGAGCAAATGCTGGTTGTTCTATTTCCATTGTTTTCACAGTTGAGATAAGCTGAGTCAGCAGAGACAAGTAATCAGAGCTGGAGCCTTCCTGTACTGCATTTTTTCGCAGGAAGCTTATCAGATCTTCAGGGAGACTATCCTGAACATTGCCAAGTGCTTGTCTCAGAGTATTAAAGTCTTTTTTTTGGTTTGTGTAGACTATAAATGAAATGACAGCAAATGTTTTCAACTTTTCATTACTAGCCTGAAAAAGACTTGGCTTTATGTAAACCCCAGATGGAATCCTTGGAGTGTTTTAGTGCCTGTGTCTTCTGTGAGACAACGGGGCCAACAGCACTGAAAATCATGCCTCGATGGGGGATGGAATACCAATGGTCTTGCTACATCTATAAAGAATCCAGTTTGAGAGATGGGGGCAAACAATAAGAAAACAATATTGCAAATGCTAGACTAAAATGCACTAAAATAATAATTACATCAGGAACTCCTGCCTCTGTCTTTACTATGGTAATACAGTTGTCTCAACGTTCAATGAAAAAATGCAAAAAGACTAGTCAGTAACTTCATTTCTTGTATCTACTTGTATGTTTTAATGAGCCTGAGAATGAAGATTGTGTTAATCTGCTAACCATCCAACTTAGACATTCTTCACCTTGAGAAGCCAGTGTATAAAATGTTTATAAAAGAGTCTAAATAGATCATTTTTGATGGCACAAATTTGCATGTCTACATGTATCTGTAAGTGTACTTTAATTTCAATTTCCTAATGGAACAGTTTATATACAGACACAAAATTTGATGGTAATCAGTTACAGTTTCAATAAGCTGAGGAATAGTTTGGCATTTGTTTTGGAATATGTTCAATTTCTTGGATTGTTCAAAGTAAATGCTTAGTGTTAATCAGGCCCTGGCGCAGTGTTGTGATATCAGTGGGGAGAATATTTGGCATTTTGTAATATTTTATTCACATTATTGCCAGTACTTTAAACGGTAATGGTATTTCTATATCTGTCTCAGAATGCAGACTATACTGTTTTTGTTTTGGTATATATAGGACAATAGTATTGTTTTTTTCAGAAAACGGGGTTGTTAAATGGGGATGTCCCATTAAGATAAAAATATGTTTTGAGGAATGCTTTGTTCAGGTTTCAGTGAAATAATCGCTGATACATTTGATTTGTAAGTTGAAGATGACACTGATGCATTCATCACAATGAAAATTATTGGACTCTGCGGCAAGTGATTGTCACAAGTAAGTGCAAGATGAGGGGAAAAAATGGCTCAATTAACAATTTCCATGAATGTGAAGAAATCTAACTAGTGGAACAGCTGTAATGATTGACCTCCAACAGCCACCTCCATCTTCATCTCTGCAAATATGATTCTCGCTATTGATCATTGATGTTCGTTGCCTTCAGTTTTACCATTACTCCTTGATGCTACACTTAGTCCAATGCTGCCTTCATGTCAAGAAAAATTACTCTCACTTCACCCAAAGGTACAAATCCTTGGTTCATAAGGCTGAGATAATGTCTGGAGTTGAGCAAACTTGGCAAGTACAAGCTGAGCAGGTTGCTAATGACGAATTACTGACACTTTCCACCACTTTGGTAATTATTAACTGTAAGTTGATTGGTTATCAATTAGCTAGTTTGTGCATCCTACTTTTTTGAGAGAAGGATGCACCTGGACATTTTTGCCATTTTTGCAATGTACTGGCATTGTACAGCTGGAATGTTGTCTAGTCCTATATGTTTTGCTGTATCCAGTACTCTCAGCCATTTCTCCAACTGGACAGAGTGAGTCAAATTGGCTAAAGGCTGGAGTCTGTGAGGAAGTTAAAGATGGATTATCTGCTCAGAACTTCCGGTTGGATGTGCTGCTAATGTTGTCACCTTTTCCAATGTGCTGGTGGAATTCAATGGGTCATACAGCATCAGTGAGAGGGAAAAAAATTGTCAATGTTTTGATCTTCCAGATTCCAACAACTGCAGTCTCTTGAGAATACTTGCAGTAGCCCATGATCACTGTGGACAGAGATATCTCAGAGCTGCCTGTTATCTGTTTAATTGTCCACCACCATTCATGATTGGATTTTGTAGGATTGCGGAGTATTGACCTCATCTGTTAGTCATAGAATCACTTAGTTCTGCCTATTGTAACCTCTTTTAAACTATTTAGTTTGCATTTAGTCTTATTTCATACTGTAACCAGATTAGTACCTTGTATTTATGCACATGTAAGGTAATACATTCATGCAAAATGGGATGGACTTGTACATATGGTTTCTCAAAACAGGTCACTCATGAAGTACGGTAGACTGTACATCAGCAACTGTGGGAATGTACATCACCACAATCTGTAACCTCATCCCCCAGCACATCTCTCACTCTACTAAACCGAAAGGTCAACCCTGATTTGGTGAGGGTGCAAATGAGCTTGCTGGGAGCAGCTGCAGGTGTGTACAATCCGAGGAGCTAACAATGCAGCTGCAACATAAGATGGCCTTGGCGGTTCATTTCCCTTCATAGGTGCTGCCTGACCTGCTGGGTTTCTCCGGAATTTTGTGTATTTGGCTCAAGATTTTCAGCGTTTGCAGCATCTCTTGTGAAGTTCTTCCATAATGTATTTGAATCCACAGCCCATCGTTGTGAATATTGCATCATTGGTAATTAGCCACACACACAAAGTGCTGGAGGAACTCAGCAGGTCAGGCAGCATCTATGGAAATGAGTAAACAAACTACAATTTGGCACAAGTGACAAAAATGCTACACTTGCCCATTCACCTCCTCCTTTACCTCCATTCAGGGTCCCAAATAGTCCCTAATGGTGAGGCAACACTTCACCTATGGGTCTGCTGGGGTCATCTACTATAACTGGTGCTCCTGCTGTGGTCTCATGCATATCGGTGAGACCCAACGTAGATTGGAAGACTGCTTCGCCAAGCACCTATACTCTGTCTGCCAGAAAAAGTGGGATCTCCTGGTGGCCACCCGTTTCAATTCTACTTTTCATTCCCATTCCCATTCCAACATGTCAGTCCATGGCAACCTCTACTGCCATGATAAGGCCACACTCGGGTTGGAGGAACAACACGTTAGATTCCATCTGGGTAGCCTCCAACCTGATGTCATGAATATCAATTTCTCAAACTTCCTGTAATTGCCCCCTCTCACTATTCCCCATCCCCATCTCCCTCTCTTACCTCATCTCCTTACTTGCCCATCACCTCCCTCTTTGGTGCTCCTCCCCCTTCCCTTTCTTCCATGGTCTTCTACCCACTCTTATCTGTTTTCCCCCTTCTCTAGCCCATTATCTCTTTCAACTTCCCAGCTCCTTACTTCACCCCTCCCCGCTCCCAGTTTCACCTGTCATCTACCAACTTTTACTTCTTCCTTCCCTCCCTCCACCTTCCTTCTCTGATTTCTCCTCTTTCTTTCCCAGCCCCGATGAGGAGTTTCAGCCCGAAACGTTGACTGTTTACTCTTCTCCATAGATGCTGTCTGGCCTGCTGAGTTTTGTGTGTGTTATTTATAGTGTTTCTCTTTCACCTTTGCATATTGCCTTTCATTTCTTAAAACCTATCATATATCAACAAAATTGTTTGTCGGTTGTATTATTTTGCATTAATTTTTGAAGTTCTGTCAAATTAACTAACAGCAGTGTTTTTAGTTTCTATGTACTCTGGATGTTGGGCTGCATAACCACTGAATTTATCTTCATTGATTGTAGTGTGGAGCTTCTCATGTTGTTACATTTGGAGATGTTATCCATTGTATGTATCACATTGTAGAAAAAGACAGTTTTAAGTAAAATACCGCCATAATTTAGGAGCTGTTGGCTCTTCTTTCACTGTGGGGAGCTGAACATGTCTGTATTATCTAACAAGGTTTTGTTTCCAAAGTAGGTTCCATGGTAAGTTGTGGGTGATGGGAAGATGAATGGTAATTATAATTTGAGAATCCTCAATAGGTAATTCGTTCAATGTGTCTGGTAATTCAGAAGGCAGTGTGTACTTTGGTGTGCTGTGGGAGAAGCTCTCAACAGAACAACAGGAATGTGTGTGGGGTGGGGGAGAGGGGTAGATGAATGGGCTAAGTGTGTGAACCACTCTGTTTTAAGTGATGCTACAAAGATTATTGCTTTCAAATTAAGTTGGATGGGCCACTGAAGCAAGTTAATAGATTCATTAGGTTTTGCTTGCGCGTGACCCAAAGCTATCCCTTTTTGGGTACATCTGCAATTCTTCATTCTTCGCACCACTCCTGTGTCTGTAAATTCAGTGCACTTTTTATGCTATTTTTTCTGTAAATTCATATTTAATTAACTTCGGTGACTTGAGAGTGATGATATTGTCAAATAGGGAATTTGACTTGAGACACCAGTGCTTAGAGTTGTGCAATAGAATGAATGAGGTTTAATCCTGATTTCAGCCATGCTAAGAGGGAAACCTCTTCCTTTTGATGACATTGTGGGATGGAATTTGGTCTGCATAGTTGAAGCTAGGCAGTAACTACTGTGGTTAAAATCTGGGCTTCATCCAACAACCAGCTTCTCATATAAAATGCTGTAATCTCCATAAGTAGTCTGCTGTGAATAAAACCTTGATTTTTGTACTCTGCTCCACTGCGTTTCCATAGCAATTGGTCTCAGTCACCATCAATCAACACAAAATGCTTATTAAGAATACATAGGGAGTCCACTGTGCCAGCTGCCAATTCAGGCAGTGGAAAATGTCATAATGTTGGATCATCGTACGTCCTGAACTACTGACCAGATTTATTGTCTCAAAAGCAAAAATGTAGGAGAGGTATATAAGGTACAAATATCCATTCAGAAAGATTTTAGTAATATTGCTGGTAAATGGTGGAAAACAGTAAGAGGCAAAGCTATCTTTTGTGGAGTATTATAGAAGATTTTTTTTAGAAGAACAGTCTCTTACCCAGTCCATTTGCCCAACCCTGCATTCTCTTCATATGAGAAATAAAACAGCAGATACTGGGAACACTTGGTAGGTCAAGGAACATCTGGGAAAGTGCATATGGTTGAAATGCGAGCTTTATTTTACCCCTTATCTATCCTGTCTTCTGTTGGAGGAGAGTATACAATAAATGGCAGGACTCTGAGGAATAAGTGTAGGGATCTTGAGGTGCCAGTCTGTAGCTCCCTGAAAGTGGCAACAAGAGAAGATAATAAACACAAGGACCACCTCCACGAGTAAAATCGGCTGAGTCTGCGAATCCAAGCAATGCACACAAAATGCTGGAGGAACTCAGCAGGTCAGGCAGCATCTGTGGAAAGGAATAACGAGTTGATGTTAACATGAGTAGATAGAGTGGTGAAGGTGGGTTATGACAGTCTCCTTCATTGGTCTGGGTGCTGGTCATGTTGCACTGCTGCAGAACTTTGAGTAACATTTGGAGTATGGTGCGCAGTTTTGGTCGCCTCATTACAGGAAGGATGTGGAAGCTTGAAGTTGCAAGTTGATAGTTCTGGATGAAAAGATGTTTTTTTTAAACCTCATCCATTCTCTTTAATAATTTCACTTAAAAGATACAGCTGGTTTAAACACATTTGCCAAATCTGTGTGGTTTCCATGTTGCTGTTCTTGGAAATGAGGCTTGTGCAAAATGTTTGGAGAAATCTTTTGCTGATGTCTGTTTGGAATTATATAAATTGTAGGTCAATTGTGGTGAAATATGCTGAGTTCTTCATTTATCTAAACTCGTATGGACGTGAAGACTGGTTCTAACAATAAAGTCACAGTTAACACCCCACCCCTCTATACTGTAATTTTCAACATAGTTACAGCCCTGAAGCTGTAAATGACACTATACAGTATCTGAATTTCTTTCCACTCTACTTCATGGTACCCGAAGGTCCAAACAGTGGTTTTATTCCAGTTGTACCAATTCGGCAAGTGTGTAATGTAGGACACTTCTGATGTGTCCAAGTACCTGCAGTGAATCCTTGGGGGTAATCATTTCTTTCAGCAACATATCTTGTCACCTGATTGGCATTACTGTATCAATTGTAAGCATTTGTGTCTATCCACATGCCTGCTTCGCTGCTGCTGCTACTGTGTGGTCCAGAATCTCCAGAGGAGAAGGCCCCGAGTCCTCGGCTTTGCTTGTTGCTCGGCAGCCGGGGCGGGGTCGAAGCGCTCGGCAGAGGATGGTGCTCGGAGAGGCTGTGTCGGAGGGGCTGATCGGAGGCTTGAAGTTTTTGGACAGATTCTGGTGCTTCCAATGGTGCTGCATCGGCAAGTTGGCAGCGCTTGGAGGTTCATAGCAGGGAGAGTCCCTCCCTTCTGCCACCTGCATGAGATGCTGAGTCTATCAGGACTTTGAGACTTTTTTTTTTACCGTGCCCATGGCCTGCACTTTATCAAATTACGGTATTGCTTTGCACTGTTGTAACTATATGTTATAATTATGTGGTTTTGTCAGTTTTAGTCTCGGTTTGTCCTGTGTTTTCTTGTGATATCATTCTGGAGGAATGTTGTATCATATTTTTAATGCATGCATTTCTAAATGACAATAAACGAGGACTGAGTGTCCTCATAATCTAATCTAATCTAATCTGACTCCTGAAATCAATGGGCAAAAAAGATCTACAAAAAATTCTTGCAGATAACTTGAAAATTTGGAAGTTCCCTTCTGAATAGTTACTGGCACAAGTTCTGTGAGTAAAGTCTTTCAGAGAAAGACTCATGGAGGTTTGACTACTTTTTCTTAATCAAGTTGCACTTTTCTGGTTCCACTTTTTCTTTTTTTGGTTCTGAGGTGGCTGAAGAAACCAGTGTGTGAACCATAGGCTCTTCTACAGATGGGACAGGACGTGTCTGACAAGATGGGTCAGGCTATAGTTTGTGTGGTGGTGTGCTCCTTCTACAACTTGTGATGACTTCTGCGTGTTTCGAAATTGATGGATTTGTTTGTCAATTCTTTGTCATTTGAATTCTTTTGATTCCCTGGTGAGGAGCCAGAGTTAAACAAAATTAACACAAGTTATCGTCACTGTATTTGTGAATAATTAAAAATTGCTGCCTGTCCCTCTCAAAGGTCTGCTTGCATTCATTCTGATGTTTGATTTAGATATGTGACATTGGAGGTGTCTTCAAGATGTGCTGTTATTTTCATTTAACCACACCCCACACTCCCCAACCCAACATTCTGCCACATTGAAGTTTAGCCCATTTAGTTTCTCACTCCACAGATACTGCCTGATCAGCTAAGGTATCTTGTTTTTATTAAACAATTCTAGCATCTGAAGTACGCACACAAAATGCTAGAGGAACTCAGCAAGTTGGGCAGCACCTATGAAGAGGAGTAAACCAGTGGACATTTCGGGGCAAGATCTATCATCATCAGAAATCCTGATGAAAGGCCTTGGTGGCGAATGCCAGCTGCTTATTCCCCTGCCTAACGTGCTGAGATTCTTCAGCATTTTGCGTGTGTTGCCTTGGATTTCTAACATCTGCAGAATTACTTGTGTTTAGCATTCAAAGTATTTTTTTTAAATCTACTTGGCTCAGTCTGAGCTCTAATTATTTGTATGGTGTAATAGCCCCATATCTAAGGTTGGATGTGCTGGCTTTGGAGAGGGTCCAGAGAAGATTTATGTGAATGATTCCAGGAATGAAAGGGTTAATGTACGAGGAACCTTTGATAGCTCTGGATCAGTGCTTGCTGGATTTTGAGAGAATGAGGGACCTCATTAAAACCTACCAAATATTGAAAGGCCCAGATGGAGTGGACGTGGTGAGCATAGTTCCCATAGTAGGGAACTACGGGGCACAATCTCAGAACGGAAGGACATCCTTTTAGAATAGAGATGAGGGGGAATTTCTTTAGGCTGAGGGTGATGAATCTGTGGAGGCCAAGTCACTGAATAAATTTAAAGCTGAAGTTTATATGTTTGTGATTAGTAACAGCTTCAAAGGGCATAGGGAGAAGGCAGGAGAATAGGGTTGAGATGGAAAGTAAAATGGCAGAGCAGACTTAATGAGTCAAATGACCTAATTCTGTTCCTTTGTCAACGTGGAGCAAAGAGTGAGTTTGTAAATCTGGCAGGAGGAAAGGATGTTGGGAATGGCGAGGGTGGAGTGCCATGGGACAAGTGGCAGAGAAGGAGTGCCAGGGCTAGGGGTAGCAGGGGTGCAGACTCACCCAGCCCTGAGACACCAGGCACGGTCATTTGATTCCAAACAACTGGTTTATTGATCACTACAGAATATCTCTCTGATACTTCCTGCTCCCTCCCCTCTCCCTTCCCACTCTCAGTTCACAATAGAGACCTATATAAGAATCAGGTTTGTCATCGCTCACATATGTCAAGATTTTTTTTGTTGCAGCTATACAGTGCAATACATAAACTTACTACTGTATATATGACTTTTACACAGTACTGTGTATGGAAGTATGAATTTAAACAAGGAGTTGTAAGAGTGACTTTTTCACTGATAACTCCTCCATGGCCATGTTTCTAGTGCATATCTTTAACACTGGGTTTAATTTAGCCAATGTAAATGTAGCCATATCTTTACAGCAGAAGCCATTTAAAACTTTTCAAATTATGTTTATTAATGCTGATCTTGCTCAATAAGTTTTTGGTGAGTTTATATGTTGTGTATTATCTGATGTTACAAAATAAAATGAAACAACAACTACATTAAACTTAGCTGGTATTAATGCTTCACAAATTTGCATATCTTCTCTGTGCTTTGTCGGAATTATCGCAGGGAACAAGGTGTGTATCTCTCACGCGTTCAAAAACAAATCTTGCACGTTTATTCCCTTTACTTTCTCTTGAGAATCCCATGACCTTCACAAAGTTACTTTGTATGAACTTTGTAGAATGCAATAACCTAAACTTTCCAGTGCGGAATTGAAAGGAAGCTGCTTGACACCGTCCGCGTTCTTTATTAACTGGCATCTGGCATGGATTTCGAAGATAACAAGTGTCTTGGGGTCTTTCGTGGGAGTTTGTAAGCAGAGTAAACCCCCAGTCAGACTGATGAATTCTCACAGATATTTCTCATAAATATTTTAAATATTTTCCATGAAGTAAAATAAAGTTCAAGACATAGTCATGAAGTGAAGATAAAAGCCAAACAACCTACAGACTATTTAATAACCTCTGCATTGCTGCATGTGACATACTCCAGTGAGGGCAAGAATAGGATGATATGGCAGATGAATACATGGCTGAGGTATTGGTGTAGGATAGGTTTGTCCCATTGAGGCAGGAAAAGGATGGCTGGGTGAAGGAACCATGAACCAAGACATGTTTATGAGATCTCGATGACCTAGTCAAGAGGAAGAGAGAAGCTTACCTAGGGGTTAGGAGGAAGGACCAGACAGGGCCCAGGAGTGTTACAAGGTAGCCAGGAAGGAGCTAAGGAATGGACATAGGAGAGCTAAAAGGGAACATGAGAAGGCCTTGGCGTGTAGGATTAAACAAAACCCCAAGGTGTTCTACATGTATGTGAAGTACAGGAGGATAGCCAGAGTGAGGGTGCACTGATCAGGGATAGTAGAGGAAATGTGCCTGGACTCAGAAGCGGTAGGGGAGGTTCTTAATGAATACTTTGCTTCAGTATTCACTAGTGAGAAGGAACCCTGACATTTGTGAGGACAGCATAAAGTAGGTTGATAGGCTTGAACATATCGACATTACAAAAGAGGATATGCTGGAACTTTTGAAAAACATTAGCATAGTTAAGTCCCTGGGGCCAGACGGAATATATCCCATGTTACTACAGTGAGCAAAGGAAGAGATTGTTGCCCTTTGGCAATGATCTGGCCACAGGAGTAGTACCCAGATGATGGGAGGGTGTCAAATATTATTCTTTTGTTCAAGAAAGATAGTAGAGATAATCCTGTGAATTATAGTCATACTTCAGTGGTGACCAAATTGTTGGAGAAGATTCTCAGAGACATGATTTATGAAGATTTGGAGAAGCATAGTCTGATTACGGAGAGTTAGCATGGCTTTGTGAAGGGCAGGTTATACCTCACCTGCCTGATTGAATTCCTTGAGAATGTGACAAAGCAAGTTGATGAAGGTTGAAGAGTGGATATGGATTTTTGTAAGGTGTTTAATGAGATAAGGTTCCCCATGGTAGACTCATTCAGAAAGTCATGAGGCATGGGATCCAGGGAAAGTTGGCAATGTGGATATGGAATTGCTTTTCCCATGGAAGGCAGAGGGTACTAGTAGATGGAGTATATTCTGGAGGTTGGTGTTCCACAGGAATCTGTTCTGGGATCCCTGCTCTTTATGACTTCTGTAAATGACTTGGATAAGGAAGTGGAAGGGTGGGTTAATAAATTTGCAGTTGACACTAAGTTTGGTGGAGTTGTGGATAGTTTGGAGGGTTATTGTAGGTTGGATACCGTCTGGGTAGTCTCCAGCCCCTTGGTATGAACATTGAATTTTCCAACTTCCGGAAATTCCCTCCCCCTCCCATCCCCCATCCCACTTTCACTCTGCCCCCTTCCCCAGCTGCCTACCACCTCCCTCATGGTTCTGCCTCCTTCTACTACCCATTGTATTTTCCTGTATTCCTTCTTCACCTTTCCTGCCTATCACCTCCCTGCTTCCCCTCCCCCACCCCTTTATCTTTCCCCTTACTGGTTTTTCACCTGGAACCTACCAGCCTTCTCCTTCCCACCCTCCCCCCCACCTTCTTTATAGGGCCTCTGCCCCTTCCCTCTTCAGTCCTGACGAAGGGTTCCGGCCCGAAACGTTGACTGATCATTTCCACGGATGCTGCCCGACCTGTTGAGTTCCTCCAGCATGTTGTGAGTGTTATTATAGGTTGTAGTGGAATATTGACAGGATGAAGAGCTAGGTTGAGTAGTGACAGATGGAGTTCAAACCAGAAACATATGATGTGATTCATTATGGAAGATTGAATTTGAAAGCATTATACTGGATTAATGGCAAGATTGTTGGCAGTGTGGACTAACAGAAGGATCTTGGGATCCATGCCCATAAATCCTTCAAAGTTACAGTGCAAGTTGATAGGGTAGTTCCAAAGACGTTTAGTGGGTTGGCCTTCATCAGTCAGGGGATTGTGTTCAAGAGCTGTGAAGAAACGTTCCAGCTCTGGTTAGACTACGCTTGCAATATTGTAACACACATCAAAGTTGCTGGTGAACGCAGCAGGCCAAGCAGCATCTATAGGAAGAGGCGCAGTCGACGTTTCAGGCCGAGACCCTTCGTCAGGACGAAGGGTCTCGGCCTGAAACGTCGACTGCGCCTCTTCCTATAGATGCTGCTTGGCCTGCTGCGTTCACCAGCAACTTTGATGTGTGTTGCTTGAATTTCCAGCATCTGCAGAATTCCTGTTGTTTGCTTGCAATATTGTGTTCAGTCTGGTCACCACATTATAGGAAGGATGTGGAAGCTTTAGGGAGGCTGCAGAGAAGATTTACCAGAATGCTGTCTGGACTAGAGACCATGTCAAATTAAGATAGGTTGAGTGAGCTCGGCCTTCTCTCGTTGGAGCGAGGGAAGATGAGAGATGATTTGATAGAGGTGTACAAGATGATGAGAAGCATGGATAGACTGAACAGCCAGAGACTTATTCCCAGGGCAGAAATGGCTAATACAAGTAGATATAATTTTAAGGTGATTGGAGGAAGGTATGGGGGGATGTCAGAGATAAGTTGTTTTTACACAGACTGTGTGTTGGTAAAGGCAGGTAAATTAGGGGCATTTAAGAAACTCAGATAGCTATATGGACGATTTTAAAAAATGGGGGACTATGTAGGAGGGAAGGTGAGATTGACTTTGGAGTAGATTGCAACATTCTGGGCCAAATGGCCTGTACTGTGCTGTAATATTATGTACTTAATTTTAAAATGGAAGCAAATTTTGAAGTTCTTTTTTTTTTGTTGGTTGGGACAAAAGGGATCACCCTGCAATAATTGTAAACAATTATTTTACTTTTTTTTAAACAAGCCTAACATTTTCAGTGAAAATATAATTAAAATTTAGATTTCACTTTGTTGATTTCAGATATGAAAATTACCATGGTGTCTCCCATGTGAGTAACTTCTGATTTTCCTCTTTCTTCTTTCCTGAACACTCTGCTTTTCTCTGTGTTTCTCTATATGTGACTCCCTTTCAGGAGGTTAGGCAGCATCTATGCAGAGAAATAAAGTGCTGATGTAAGGTCCTGGCCTGAAATGTCGACTGTTCATTCTTCTCCATGGATACTGCCAGCACTTTGAATGATGAATGTTGACTGTATTTCAAACACAGATCACTGCCCTATGTGATTATGGTCTAGAAGGACTTAAATTCTCTTATTATATTAGCTGAAGTTGTGAAGCTACCTCCGTAGGGAACAGTGGACATACATCCCATGCTGTGTCAATAGTTACTTGGCACATTGGAACCACGCTGGAAATAGATGGCTATGTTTAAAACAGAAGTGTCAAATTGTTAAAAGTTTCTTTTTTGAGTTTACCTCCCCAATGATAGATGAGTAAACAATTACACAATCTCCAGAAAAAATTGTTAAAGTGGCCTTCCCTGCTTGGAGTACTGGGGTGAAACTTAAGATTATCCATCTACTAACATGCAACCTGGTTCATTACTCTGCCATTTTAATAACACAACAGTTTCCTTCCATTAATTTAATTCCTGAGATCTTTAATGCGGAAATGCCCAAACATTATTAATGCAATGTTGCACAATACAGAAACAATTGTTGTGATTGTAGTTGGATCAAAGTTACGATATTGTAATGTTATGTAGAGGAAGTCTGTGGAATGTATTGCAGGAAGCTCACAACAAAAAGACTGTGAAGGTTACCAGTCCTGGTTTCTTGTTCTCTCTGAGGAAGGAAGCATTCAGCAAGCGATAGAAATAGCACATGTGCTCCTCAGAAATTAGGAGGCAGACTTTATGGGTCCTAACTGTGGAGTTAAATTGATGTGCTAGAATATTTTAAGATAAACACACTTACTTAGATTTTTCTATTGCAAACACAGTCAACAAAGCAGTGAATGCATATCCAAAAGCCATGTTTTCATCTTTTGAGCATAAGACTTTATAATGCTGAAGCAACAAGGAAGAGTGTTGCTCAAGTGTAACAAAATTGGCAATTTACCTAAGCAGCCTGAAATAACGGATTGAACTTTTATATCGGATATGCTTCATACTTTCTGATGGAAATATGAGTGATTACTGGCAAATGTTCAGGTTATGTTACATTTTTAGTGCACAACCAAGATTATTTTCCATTTTCAGTTCACCGGGCCATGCTTAGAAGCATCCTTTAACTTAAAGTGATAAGAAATGGAAAGAGGATAAGACATTTGATCATTGCACTTGTTCTGGCATTCAACAAGGTGACAGTTGATTTTTTTTGTTTACCTCAGTGCCATTTTTGTGTATTAATTCTATATCCTTTAATCCTCCTACTATATAGGAATTTATCAGTATCTTTAATAAACTCAGACATTCTGCCTCTGTAATTCAGTTGAACAGATAATTCCAATGATTTGTCATTCTTTGGGTGAAGAAGTGTCTTTACACCTCAAGGCTGAATGGACAACCTCTTATTTTGAGGCTGTGACCCTTCTTTTTCAATGTTCCAGCCAGGGTAAATGCCAATTCCAGATCTGCACTGTTAAACATCATAAGGCAGCTTGTGATGGAAATATAAAAGCAGAAAATGCTGGCTGAGAAGGAGCGAAAAAAAAAATGAAATGTCATTTTTGTCCTATCATAAATGCTAAATGCTCACCATTATCTTCCTCTAATTTCTTGATTTACTGGAATATAATAGAACTGTAATGATGGAGTGTTTTGATTGCTTTGAGCAGTAAAGGCCAGTATGCAAAGAAGTTTGAAGAATGATGAAGGACCATTTTACTATTTAAGTTGGTACAGTGAATGAAAAAAGTTGCATTCTAATGGAATAACTTGTAATGAACACTGAGCTGAACTGAATATGCCTGGATTTTATATTCTGTGTTCTTTGCTCTTTTTTTTTTTGGTTGCCATTTGCACAATTTGTTTTTTTTTGTGCGTGGGGCGAGGTTGATATTTTTTCTTTGAACGGGTTCCATGGTTTTCTTTGTTCCATGGCTGTCTATGGGGAAGACGAATCTCGGGGTTGTGTGCTTCAACAATGTCTGCTCCATCTCAAAGTTCAAAGTACAATTTAGTATCAAAGACTTCATTGTCTTGCAGCATCAGAAATGACATTGTATTTTAAATCAAAGCCCAGTGTACAACTTTCCAGTGCAGTCCTACATTGCAACTTGTGTTATCCTGCTGCCAAGAATAGGTTTAATTGTTGAGATGTATGGTCCAAAAGAATTAATTGCAGCCTGGATTTTAAAAACATTTGAGAAAGCTTATATTTACAAATTCAGTAATTACTTTAAATAAAACTCTGTGGGTAATTTTAACCTGAAACTTTTTTACTCTCATAATCCACCCATTTACTAATATAGGGTCATGTTGTGGCAAAGTAGCCTAGATTTTTGATGCTGTGGATACCACTTTAAAGTGGGCTCCCTAATGACCAGTCTTCGGTCATGTTTGTGTTCTTGAATTTGTTGTAGAGAACACCCTGGTGATAGGATGTCAGCAGCACCAGACATTAGGTTTTACCAGCTGCTTTACTGTGCTGCCCCGATGGAAGAATACAAGTCTTAATAACTTTCAGATATGTGATGAAAGATACATAGGAAGTAGAAGTAGGCTAAGTGCTCCACCTGCCTGTACACGACCTCCGTTTGGCCTCAAACAGTACTTCCAGGTGAGGCAAGACTTCATCTGCTGGGGTTGTCTATTGATGAGGCCTCCTGTACACTGGTGAGGCCTGTTGTAAATTTGGGGACTGCTTCGTCGACCACCTCCGCCATAAGCGGGACTTGCCAGTGGCCGAACATTTTAATTCCAATTCCTATTCCTGTTCTGACCTGTCTATCCATGGCCTTCTCTTGTGCCAAGATGAGGCCACTCTCAGGGTGGAGGAGCAACACCTAATATTCCGTTTATGAATATCAATTCATCAATTTCTCCTTCTGGTGAACAAATTCAACCCCCCTCCACCCTCGTTCCCTATTCTGACCTTTTACTTCTTCTCACCTGCCTATTACTTCTCCCTGGGTCCCTACCTCCTTCCCTTTCACCTATTGTCCATTCTCCTCTCCTATCAGATTCTTTCTTCTCCAGCCCTTGACCTTTTCCTCCCACCTGGCTTCACCTATCACCTTCCAGCTTCACCTATCACCTTTCTCCTCCCCCCCCACCATTTTATTCTAGCATTTTCCCTCTTCCTTCTCAGTCCTGATGAAGGGTCTCAGCCCAAAATGTTGACTGTTTACTCTTTTCCATAGATGTTGCCTGACCTGCTGAGCTCCTCCAGCATTTTGTGTTGGTCAGGAAATTTATTTCTGTTAAGGTATAAATTACTTTGTTTTTTCTTTAAACTGTACTACCTGCCTTTAAATGCAGCTGCCACTTTGAATCAGCCGAAACCAGCCACTCACCCTCCTCATCAGGGGATCATAGGTGGAGAGGGAAATTAATTACAAATTCCTTGACATTATCATTTCAGAGGATCTGCCCTGGGACCAGCATGTAAGTGCCTTTGCAAAGAAATCACAGAAATTTGCACAAATTCAGCACGTCATCTAAAACTTTAACTAACTTCTATAGATGCACAGAGATAGTATCCTGACTTGTTGCATCACAGCCTGGCATGGAATCGCTAGTCCCCAAGAATGGAAAAGCCTCCAAATTATAGTGAATATAGCATAGTCCATCACAGGAAAAGCCCTCTCCACCTTTGAGCACATATAAGGAGCGCTGCCAAAAGAAAACAGCATCCATCATCAAGGACCCCCACCATCCAGGCCATGCTCTCTTCATGCCTTTGGAAAGGGGAAGCAGGAGCCTTGGGTCCCAGACCATCAGCTTCAAGAACAGTTATTATCTTTCAACCATCAGGTTCCTGAACCAGTGTGGATATCTTCACTCACTGTAACGCTGCACTGATTCTGTAACCTATGGACTCAAAGTTTCAAAGACTCTACAGCTCACAGTCTTAGAATTATTTGTTTATTTACTTATTTTTTATTATTCTTATTTGTTATTTTTCTGGTATTTGCATAATTAGTTTTCTTTCGTTTCTCAATGCTTGTGTGTAGTTTATCGTTCTTTCTGTTGTATTTCTTTGAACGCCTGCAAGAAGCCGAATCTCAGGGTAGTATATAGTGACATAAACATACTTTGATAACAAAAAATGTGCATTGAACTTTGAAGTCTTAGAGCTACAAGTACATTGTTCAAGTGGCTTAAATTTTTAATTTGTAGCAAAAACTGAGAACTTCTGATACTTGGTGCTCGGGCCCTGAAAGTGAAAGGATGAATTTGTTGTCTGCTGTCCTTTAACAGTCTGCTGTTTTGCTATTCCATTCAATCCTATCTTGCACTAAATGGTCAAAAATATTTACTGTAATCAGTCACTACTGGGATTAGCTACAATATTCCACTTGTTTGTGTTGCTTTTATTTGTATGTTGCAAGTATCAAGCTTTAACTTGTCTTAACAGTTCCGACCATCCAGTATTGAATTATGGATTAAAACCACATTGGAAGTACTTATACACTAGCAAATTGTTTATGAAGCCCAAAGATGTTATTTTCCACTGCTTTTTCCCAGCTGCTGACTATAAAGCTCAGATGAGTTCAATATAAATTAGCTTAATAAATGCAAACAAAAATTTCCATTGTCTTGAGTTTAATGTATACAATGCTTTTTAAAAAAAAACAATTGCTCTTGTTCAGCTCAAATGTCCATGGAACCTTGGCTTCCATTTCTTTAGTTGAGATCTGGCCTTGTCACAATGTGACATTTGGGTGGAGGAAGAATGAATGCGAAGGGCAATTTTTAATCAGCTCTTGGGTACCATGGCGTATGTACCCTGTTGCCTGTTGTTACAGACAACTTCAGCAGAGAGCCAGTGACTTCTCAAGTTCCAGTTTAGATTTCTTTTCAAGGAGGTGAATTAACTTTGGCTACTCCATCTCGTCGCCCTCTTTTTGCCTCTAACAGCCCCCTTCCGTCTTTTTCTCTTTACCATCACTTCAGTTCATTTCCCATCCATCTCTACTTTCGTACCTCTTCCCTTTGGCCTTTTCCTTCCATCTATTTTCCTCGTTTTCTTCAGTCTGACCTCTGAGGCATAATTTAGGCTGAGCTAAATGATGTTTACAGCACAAGCCTGCGTTGGCCTAATGGACAAACATTTACCCCTTCTTCCCTGAGGTGCTGAGCTGGACAATTGTTCAGAGCTCCAGTATTATTCCTGGATGGACACTGAGTAATTTAACAAAAATAGACATAAACATTTGTAAAGTGATATCCTCACATGTACACAATATCCCAATGTGACCGAATCAACTTGTTAGCCAGAGCTTTCACTACTAAAACATGTCAATATCATGGTGAAGACTTAGTTTTTTAGGTTTGTAGGGTCGGTTTTGGGGACAGCATAAGGAATTGGGGGTCAGGTTAGGGCTTTGGTGTCGGGATGAGAGAAAGTAAGATGTCAGGGGCAGGAGCCAGTTGTCAGAGTCCAGGTTGGAGCACCACCTGGCAGAAGGTTAGTGACCCACTGGGGTCGAGTCGGCAAGTGCTGAGGACAGACTAGCAGTCTTTGTAGTCATGGATCATGGTCACCAAGCCTTGAAGGGTTGGGGTGGAACAACCCCCCACCCCCAATTTGGCAAGCCCCTAGGTTGGAGATCTCTGTGGGCAGGATGCACAGAATTTTCTGGTTGGTGAATCCCAGGGCTGGAGATGTTAGAGTATCAAGGTCGAGGTTCGAGTTCTGGTCCTGTGATTGGTGAGTCCTTGGGTTGATTCCGGATGTTGAAGCTTGAAGGTCAAAGACCGAAGTCAGCAAGTCCAGAGGTTGTGGACTGAGTGTTAAGGCCCCTGGGTTGGTACATCCATAAGTCAGAGCGCCAATATCTGCAAGTCCAGGTTTGGGACTAGAGGATGGAGGTCTGATTTCTGCAAATCTGAGTGTCCGGGTCCAAGGACTGGCGTCACAGGCCTGGAGGCAGTCTATCCTGGGGTCACAGGCCTAGAGGCAACCTGTCCTGTGATTGCAGGTCTAGAGGCAGCCTATGCTGTGATTGAAGGCCTAGAGGCAGCCTATCCTGGGGTCACAGGCCTAAAGGCAGCCTATCCTGGGGTTGCAGGCCTGGAGGGAGCCTATACTGGGGTCACAGTCCTGGAGGCAGCCTATCCTGGGGTTGCAGGCCTGGAGGCAGCCTAAGCTGGGGTTGCAGGCCTGGAGGCAGCCTATCCTGGTGTCGCAGGCCTAGAGGCAACTTATACTGGGGTCACAAGCCTGGAGGCAGCCTATCCTTGGGGCGCAGGCCTGATATCTGTGAGTCTGAGAGTCTAGGTCCAAGGACTGGGGTCGCAGGCCTAGGGACAGCCTATCCTAGGGTTGCAGGCCTGTCTATGTGTGTGTGCAGGTGGTTAAGAAAGAGACTTACCTTGCTATTGCTGTTGTTGTTGTTGCTTATGGTGTTCGGTTGAACATTATGGCAGTGCTATGTCGGCACCAGAATGTGTGGAGGCACTTGCAAGCTTTCCCCATCTTTGGCTGTGTTGGTTGTGAACACAAATGATGCATTTCACTGTATGTTTTGATGTACATGGAATAAATAAACAAATCTGAATATAAGGTCAGATCTGGAATTCCCTGTTCCCTGGAAAAGGTAGGCAATGATCGGAGCAAGAAATGAAAGTCTGGGGAGAATGTGCACGTGTCTGCCTGCCCCACCCCCTAGACCTTGCCCCCTCTCTCTTCCCAAGAGAGAATCTGCTTTGCAGCCTTTGTTTCTTGTTAGAGGGACAGTTGGTTCTTGTACTTGTTTCCAAATGTGGCGGCTAACAAAATGTTAATAAAGCCTAGCCATTAAAATCACATTTTACTTCTGAGGGCATCTCCTCCTGATTTCCCTCGGGGAGCTAAAATGCCTGTGCTCTTGTTTGTGTAGGCCTTTTGCCAAAGCAAAACAAAGCTTCACACTGCCCAAAATTTTACCATTTCCCCCGATATCTCCCTGCTTCAAATGTTTTTGCACTTTTGAAACCCTGAAATTCTTAAAACAAGTACATTACCCCAAGCTTCTCTGATGAACCTTCCTCTAATTGTTTTAAGTTGATTAAATCTAAGAACTGACTATTTCCCTTGATGGTAGAAAACTTCCCTATTCATTCAATCAAAATCCATTGCCAAGTAACAAACCTCCATTGGCATCTTCCTCTTTCAATATACCTCAAAGGAAAATCAATTCGGATCTGCCGAAAAAAATGCACTATTCCCATTCGTACTCCAAGTCAATCACTCCTTGATAATGAAGCCACTTTTATATCCATTCTACTGTAATTTCTGTCGTAGAATTTTGTAGACTTTTTATCAAACTGCATCTGATCGTCCAGCATATCAGAAAGGTGATATTCAAGAAGTCTGTTGGATTCTCTGAGTGGAATGGATGTCTAGAGTCGGTGGTGTGTAAATGTTTTCAGGATAATGGTTCTGACTAAGGTACAAATGCAGAGGTGGTGAGGGGGGGGGGTGTCATTATTTTTAAACCTCCCTGAGAACTTTTGAGGTTGAACCATTGAATAAATTCGAGACTGGGAGTTTTTGGATCATAGGGGTTATTGAGTATGATAGGAATCAGGCAGGAACAAAGAATAATGGTCATGTTCAGATGAGCTATGATCTAGTGAAGTAAGCTCGAAGGGCCGCCTCTGCTACAAATGACCAGTGACTGGACGATGAAGATCTGTTTCATTGTGGGGTTAGCGTCCAATCCGGCTGTTGTGTGACTCTGCACCCACTAATATGACTTCTGATATAGCTGAGCAAAAAACATTCATTTTGGATAGTAAACACTTGGTGTCACAGTGTCATTCACATCCCAGGAACAAGTTAAAGAAGGGCTTCATTTGTTAGGTTCTATATCTTTGCACATTGTACCCCAAGGTTAATTAAAATTCTTCGAACTTTGCTTGCCTTTATCAAATGGTTGTCCTGTATATTTTTAATTGATCAGCTTTAAATACTTAAGAATATTCATCCTGAGTTTATTTGAAATTGATGTAAAATACTTGTAAGGTTTAATATTTTTCCACATAATTATTTTCATTCTATGCCTACCATTGTTGGACTCCTGCCTTCTCAAGGATTTGGCTTACTGTTAACTATTTTATACCTACCAGGGATGTGGAACTCCTGCCAGTGCTTGCCTAATTGGGCCAATAACAAAACCATTATGGGATTCCTTTTGGATGATTTGTTACAGTTCGAAACATATGAGAAACATAAAGGGTATAACATATGAAACCCGGCAGTGCTATGTTCTGCACCTTGTAATGTTTTACATCAAAAGGTGCAAGCTGTTGTTCTCCTTGGTCCATGTCCTAGTATGCTTGTTAAAAAGAGTGACTGAGTTCTTGAATTTTGGTGCTTTTGGATTCAGTAAATTGACATGTTGTTTTCTTTCTAAAGAGATTCAAAACAGAATGCAAGAATGAGTCTTGAATTACAGTAAGTTAGGTGGAAGTAAATTTGAATCTTTTGGGTGGGGAATAAAATCCAGTAAGAGGATGATAAATAACAGCCTGTAAAACTGAACCATCTTAACTAGAGCCGGAATATTTCAAATGGCGATGTCCTTATGTTAAATCTTGTTAGTTCTGACACAAAACTGGGAAGGTTGGTTATCTGAAGTAGTTGAATTTGGTGTTGAGTCCCAATGATTGTGTATTGTCCCTGTATGGAAGATGAGGGTGGAACAGTGGTGCAGGATGTAGTGCTGGTATCTCATAGTTTGAGTAGCCTCTACTGTCGGTGTGGAATTTGCATGTCCTTCCTGTGAGTAGATGGGTTTCCCTGGTGCATGCCTGTTTCCTCCCATACCGCAAACAATGAAAAGGCAAGGCTGAGTCAAGGGTTGAAGCTTGCGGGTGCGGAGCGAAGTCCAGGCAAGGTCAAGGCATTTTCGAGGCAAAGTTGGGGTGAGGTGCAGAGCAAGGTCAGAGTGGAGGAGAGGCAGATTCGGGGCCCATCCACCTAAAGCAAGAGTGAAGTTTGACTGATCTAAGTGCTGTGCAAATTTGGAAAGGCCGTGTAGAGGCCTAGACGTGGCAGTGGGGTCCGGGTCCAGAATGTATTGATGCAATAGGGCCTGGGTCTTAGAGTGAGGAACGACACGATGTTTGGGTGATTTAAATGCCAGGCTGCCGGTTCTGCTCACTGCTCCATAACGTATACTCCTCTTTTCGCCGCACTGAGGCTAAGGCTGTGGGCCTGCTGTGGCTGCTCCAGGCTTCATGTCTGCGGCCTCCACAATGTTTACTCTGCCCTGTGCTGAACTGAGGCTGTGGCCTGCTGTGGCTGCTCCAGGCTTCATGTTTGCGGCCTCCACAATGTTTACTCTGCTCTGTGCTGAACTGAGGCTGTGGCCTGCTGTGGCTGCTCCAGGCTTCATGTCTGCGGCCTCCACAATGTTTACTCTGCTCTGTGCTGAACTGAGGCTGTGGCCTGCTGTGGCTGCTCCAGGCTTCATGTCTGCGGCCTCCACAATGTTTACTCTGCTCTGTGCTGAACTGTGGCTGAGGCTGTGGGCCTGCTCCAGCTGCTCTGGGCTTCATGTCTGAGGACTCACTTTCGATCTAAATCCTATTTGCTTACTTTCTTTGTTTGCACAATTTGTTTTTTTTTTCTCTGAACATTGGGTGTTCGTCTTTTTTTTTGATGGGTTCTTTTGGGAGATGGATCTCTGGTTGTATAAAGTAACATACTTTGTTAATAAATTTACTTTGAACTTTGAACATCCTGAACACCATGGTAATTGATAGGCTAATGTGTCTTGCATGTGAGTTAATGGTGGGAGAATCAGGCTAGAATTAATGGACACGTGAAAGAGAGTAGGTTCCAGGTAAGTAAGTGGAGTGATGTGATCGATGGGATTTCTCTGAGAGCCAGCATGGGAATGATAGGTCAAATGGCCCCTTCTTTATAATAATAAAATATGAGAATACAATGATACGTCATTCCTTGAATATATCTGGGCTTTGCTGCAACAGTGTAAAATGCTAAAGGTTGCATCTCCACATATTTCTTGCATTTTTCTGTTTTCATTTCAGTTTCAAGCATCTGCAGTATTTTTGGTTTTTGAGCAGAAATATTTCTGGGTTTGCCATTGTTTTGCCCGTTCTTTATTCAATCTGATATTTTAGGTGGGGTTGCTCTTTGCTTTTTTTCTTTGAATCTGTACGTATTTGCTTGTGTTTATTCAGAGGCTAAGGAATACCCTCTGCTACCTGGAACTCAGATAAGCAAACTAGAGGTATATATGTTCAAATGCTCGGTGGAACCTATAATGAGACTCGTCTGATTTGTTGAGTGATGTTCACCATGTTCTGCTGGATGGAGGATTGCACAGCACTGGAGCTTTGCACTTGAAAGCAGTCCTTGCAGGAATGGGAAATATTACTGAATTCAAGATTATCAGTGTACCAAGATGCTTTCAATTAGAGGACTTTATTGACAGTCGACTGTTAAATCACAGCCACTTCAATGCATTAAAACTGAATTAATATTTATGTTGATATAGCACTTCAGTTCTGCACTTAGATTTTTTACTTTCCACACATCTTGGATTAATGTTTAATCTTAGTAATGTTTTGCATATTATAAACTTTTAACTAGACTGGTTTTGGCACAGATAAGGAACGAGAGTAATCTAATTCGACATCTAGTAACCTTAACATTAATTTCCCCTGGCTCCTTGGAGAGAGATCAGACACCATGCTGCTCTTTGCTCTGGACTTTTTTCTTCACTATGTATTCCCGACTTTGATTCTGTTAATGGGTCTGAGCAGGAGAAAATACTGAAAACGCTCAGCAGGTCAGGCAGTATCAGTGTAAAGGGAACCAGTTACGGTTTCAGGTCTTAGACTCTTTGCCTCGGCAAAGGCTTAGCACCTCCAATGTCAACTGTTTCCCTTTCCACAGATGCTGCCTTATCTGCTGAGTGTTTACCGCATTTCGGATTCCTGGCATCAGCAGTTGTTTTGATTTTTATGAGGTGGATAATTCCTGGGTGATGATGCATGTTCATTATACAGTATGTTGGCTCATTGTTTCTCAAAGACACGGCTTTTGAGATAGATACGGAATGGCTTTGAGCACTAGTGCTGAATATTGGAAGAAAATCACAACATGGTCTTTTGATTTTGCAATCATTTCTTCTCAGTGCTTTGTGAAGTTTTTCAGTGTATTATATTTTAAAATTAGGAAAACAGCAGTTGAAAATACCCAGGATATAAATTTTAATTGATTCTCAAGTAATGGTGTTTGAGACTAGCACAGTACTTTCTGTGACTGAAGCCAGATGTGTGAAGCTGCAGCTTTTGCCATCTTCGACAGTCTTTCCATTTCCCCTTTGTGCATTTTCTCCAATGGAACTGCTGAAAATCTGATGCATTGCATTCAGGGCAAACTTGCCTGAGGAGCATACATGGCAAGGTGGTTGGAGTTCTGGTTTCTATTGAATGCAATCTTTGTTTACTTACATTGGACAAGATATTCTGTTTACTTATGTTGAACATCTCAAAATTTGGAGCTGGCATTCTCCACTTTGCTGCTCTATTCTAATTGAGGAAAAAATTGTCTTGTGGTTTATTTATCTGTATTGTTACAATAAGGTTCTTAAAACAACTTGCTCTTCAAATTGTTATAGGTCTGGGATCTTGTGATCCAAAGGAATTGAAGGTGTAATTATCCTAATTATTGGTTGTACAGAAATGCTTGTCTAAGGGATGTATGTCATCTGGTGTAGAGAGCCAGCCTACACAGAGTACGCCAGATTCTGCTATTGAAAGTTTTATAGTTTGTAGTATCCGTTCCAAAAAGATGTTGAACAGCACATTATAATCATGTACTTTCTCTCTTTGGATACTGACCAAGTAGAACAAGTATGTGTTTATGTGGGAATGGAGGACTTTTCCCCTTGCTCTCTAACCTTCCTTATTATATTTCATCATCCACTGAAATGTTCTGTATGGTACTTTGCAGTGGAATAAGCTTCATTTTAATAATTTTTAATCCTTTGGTCTGACAACCCTACCTTATCATTTTGAGGGCATGTGCATGGAATGGGTGCCAGAAGTGGACAATTTAAACTCTATGAGAACAATGGAGACTATACAGAGAGTATCTGCAGAGGCATGTTTGGGTCATCTTAAGGCAAGTAGGAATTGTATATGTGTAATTCCTACTATGAAATATTCATGGAAATCTGCAACAAAATTTTGAGGAGCCTCACCATACTGGTTGAGTTATGAATCACAGATTAATGCGCGTAAGCATTTGTGATTGGAGATGCCAGACTCAGATTTTATTTTTACAATCTGAGAAACCTTTTATGTTACACCTGAATTTCTCAAACAGCAGTTTCCCTATTGAAACATTCTGGCTGTCTTCCATAGCTTGTATACAATATGCAAAAGTGAGGTTACAAAAAAATTTCAAAACTGCAGTTACAAGAACCCATGGGCTGCCAAAGTCACTGAAGTAAGATCCTGCAGGTCTTGATGGTGAAGATGTTTCATCTTCTGGGAGAGCCTGGAACTAGCGTTTAAGACTGAGATGAGACAGTTTGTTTTCTTGCAACAGTTTAATCTTCCTGAAAAGTTGGCAGAGGTAGTGGTAATGAGTTCTTAGTAGGCAAAAGGCTGGTAGATTACTGGGTGTAGGCACTGGTTTGATGGGCCAAGTGGCCTACTCTGGCACTAAATTCATATGTGTACATATACCATTGCCTTTTCTCTGTGCCAGGTTTTCCTTCCCAGCCTGCACCATTTCACAGGAGTCACATCTACTTTTTAACAATTGCTTTACTGTTTTGAAATTTCCTTTATTTTGGTCTTAGCTGCTTCCTCTTTATAAAGATCTTATCTTCAGTGTGCTGTTGGTTGAGGAATAAGCATTTCAGATCTTTTCATGAATGCTCAGAAAGTGTGTTTGGAAAATAACCAGGCAAAATTGTCCTTTAATGTCACATCATTGACGTGTTTTGGGCTAGTATCTGGGCATCTGTTTAAACCCATTGCAGAATAGTATCTCTGGGACTGTACTTCTGTAAAGTTTATATAGATTTGAGAAGATGAATTTGTATGATTAGTGAAGTGTTGACATTACTGCACATAACAGGCCACGTTTTGATATTTTTCATCTGGTATCAGCCCTTTCTCTTTCCCTCGGAGTAGACAAGATAGCATCTATTCCTGTAAATAATGTGAGGGCTTTCAGAGGAAATGTCCTGTAATGAAGTTGCAGGATGAAAGCATATCTGCTACTAATGAGTTATTTAGGTACTTTGTGCCTATGTTGTAGGAGCATTGCATTTAAAGACCTAATATAACATTACAGCTTACTGTGAATAATCTGCAGGAGGAAAAACATTCCTTTTTTATTTAATCAGTTGCAGTGAAATTAACTGTTGTCTGTTTACTTTGCAGATAGCTTTTTTTCCTCTCTTTTGCAGCACGTTTTGGCAGGCATCACTTGTACCGTATATATTTTGGACAGAAAATCCAGCTGGTGTCCTGGATGTTATTTGCCTTTTAACGGACGTTCCTGAAATAGATTGCAGTAAATATTCGGTCACTCATCACATGCTGGGTGTGACAGGTGCCGGTTAACCAAATATATCAGATGGCTGCTGATGTTCCAAACCCTGCCCAATGCCACCCTCAATGCTGCCCCAGCATTGGCATTGCTCTCCACTCCCTTATCAGCCAATTATTTAGATCTGCTTCTTTCAAGTGGTCTGGGTGATTGTTGAGTGCATCTCTGATGTAGGCCCGGGCTTTCTCTTGGAACTGGCTCTGCCTTGGACAGGCAATTTGCTAGTCAGTCACTCAGAGCTACTCTGCCCTGTTGACCAGGCCAATCCCTACCACAGTCCAGGTGTTGCCCCAGGCATTTGGTCACAGCTGGCTCCACATTGGCTGTGCCATTCCCTGAATGCTGCCACAACAGTGGTCTGGTTATGGGAGTGAGTTTGTTTTTCATTTGCAGCACTGTCCTTTATTGAATGATAGTGATGACCACATGTCAAACCTCATCAGCTGTAAAGTTTCATGAGACACATTCAGGTTATTCACCTTAAGTGACGTTTGCTTTATACAATTAGAAGTGTACAGTGGATTGCAGTTAATCGGGGCAGCCACTTATTTGGGACAACTCTTAAAGAACAAAAGCTAATGAAGAAAATAGCTGAGATGCCCTATGTTTATTTGGGACATTATGCTATTTTATTGGGATAGGAGATTAATGCTGAACAGTTTCTAACTAGTGTCAATTGTATGTGGCTGTTAGACACCACACTGCATGGAGCGAACAGTTTTTAAATAGCATCAGTTGTGTGCGTTTGTGTTCTAAAAGCAGCGTTTTTTGTCACTGAGATAGACGGCAAGAAATAAGCATGAAAACAATTCAAAGCTGTTTTGCTCACTGTGGTTTCAAGCATTCAGGCTTGGAGATGCCAGAAGCAGCTGGGAATAAAACTGAAATGGTTTCTGTAGTTCAACATGTTAGGAACTATTAAGAATTTGAGGGTATCGACAATCGTTCTTGAATGTTACAATGAAAATGAAGATTTGGAGGATGCAGTCATTGAAAGCATTGTATGACGGTATTCCATTATATGCACTGATTTTGTTCATTTACAGTCAATCAAAAGAACACGGCAGCATACACTGGATGAATTCCTCATCAGTGTTGTTTATTTAATATTTTAGTAATATTTAAGTAATATTGTAAATATATTGCTTGATTAAGCATTCTTTACTTTAAATAATTTGTTATGGGTTATACGTACAAACATATGTATGGTGGCATCCGTTAGTCTCGTGGGACCATGGATCTGCACCTGGAAAGTTTTGCTTCAGTCTGTGTTAGAGCAACGTCTGTTGTGGCTGTAGAGGCCCACACGAGAGCGACAGTCTCGGCTGCAGCGACTGCACTTGAAGGCGCTGTCCTCCAGTGTTGTCTTGGTGCTGTTTTTCTGACGAGTGCACTTTTCTTCAGCAGCAAGCCTCAGCTTCTCTTCTCCTCTTTTTAGACCTCTGCGTAGTTCCAGCCTCCAGTGAGAGCGATTGCTTGCGATGTCCTCCCACCACCCGACGTACATTTTCAGTGACTTCATGTCTCTCTTGCAAACGTACAAATACATGAACGGTATACATCATTACACTACCATGTCATATATGCACGCCTCACTTAAAGTAAAAATGAAGTTAAACTCGTGTTCCGGGCTCTCTTGTTTCCATACAACTAGGTTTTGTAACTCGAAAATATAAAAACTAACAGTCAATAACTATTAGGAATTAATACACTGTTTTATACTACTGTAGTAGAATTGCTAGTGTACTAATTTGTTCTGAATATTACATTTAAATACATAATTTGTTACTCAGTTAAACAGTAGTTTGTCTCTTTTTAACACCTTTTAAATTATTCCCATGAAACTTCAGGTAATTAGGGCAGCTGCTTAACTGGGCCAAATGTACTAATCCCAATTAAACCAGAATCCATTGTACTGCAGTGTAAACAACTCAGTGTGGCTCAGCGCTGTGCAAATAATGACATTGCAGAAATCCGGAACCACGATAATGTGTAGTGTTTCGTTCCAGTTTCAACAGATGTACTCTAGTTCAGGGGTCTCATACCTTTTTTGCAACGCGGACCGGTTTAATATTGATAATATTCTTGCGGACCGGCCGACCCGCTTGGGGGGGGGGGCGGGGGTTAATCATAGCCAGAATATAGGTCATAAGTCAACTATAAGTCACTTATAAGTGGCTAATGCACTCAATTTTGTTTCTAAAGGGGTTTATCTAACAAATTTAATATTAAACACACAGCGCATATTTTCCTCGCATGAATATAGTGATAAGTCAATTATAACAGTGGTCCCAAACCTCCGGGCCGCGAACCGATACATTGCTGCGAAGAATGTAGTAGTACAGCGGTGGCTGGAACACACCCAGCACATCTTTAAGAAAAAAGCCGAAATAAACAAGCTAATTGATTAGGTGCTGCCCGGTACGTAAATGCCGGCCCAGATCAGAGGTGACACAATCTTCTAGGGGCTGAAAATGAACCCTGTGTGGGAACAACATTAAGTAACGTTGAAATGAAGTGTGGAATGCTAGTGTTGTAGTTAGGGTGAATGCATGTGAAATATTGGACAGGATAAGCACAGTAAAAAAGGGAAGTGCAAGGGGTTTGTCATCTTTGGAAGTAGATAAAACTTCAGGCCTCAAGAACTTTAGTCCAGGCTATTACAAAATGTTCTGTGTGAAGCAGATAGGTAGATACAGCATTGTGTTTCTTCTTTTCTCAAGAATTCAGCATAAAACATCACTAACTGCAAAGGCTATTGCATACTAAAGCAAAATACGGCAGTTGCTGGAAATGTTCAGCGAATCAGGTAATCTGATGAGGAAACAATGTGTCAGGTCGATGGCCTTTCACTAGAACAAAAAGGGAGAAAAATGAAGTGGGAGTGGCTGATCATTTGGGCAAATGGATGGACTGTATTCTGCATGCTGCTTTTTCCCCCAATGTTCATAACTATGGAATAATCTTTCCAAGCTGGAGACAAGCAAGAGTGTTTCACTGTATCTCAGTGCATGTGACAATATAAGCCAATTACCAGTTCTCAACTGGTCAGGTGCAGTGAACCAAATGGCTACCTGATGTGTGGGAAATGTTCTAAAAAAGCCACTGCTCGTACCATAGAAACCTTGTTTATTTCTTCAGTGGGCTGTCTTGTGACAGTCAAAGCCCTAGATAGAGTGGATGTGGAGAGGATGTTTCTAATGGAGGGAGAATCTAGGACCAGAGGGCAGGGCCTCAGAATAGAAGGACATCCCTTTAGAACAGAAATGAGGAAGAATTTCTTCACCAGGGGGTGGTGACTCTGTGGGGTTCATTGCTGTAGGTGGCTGTGGAGGCCAAGGCATTGGGTATGTTTAAAGCGGAGGTTGACAGGCTCTTGATTAGTCAGGTTCTGAGAAGAATAGGGTTGAGAAGGGATAGTCTGATTCTGCTCCTGTGTCTTGTGGTCTCGTGTTAAATGTTCTTTTACCACATTATGAAATACACTGGGCAAGCTGATTACTGAGACTGAACTTACAGGTTCTTCATAAAGTGTTACAGAGATAATAGCTGGCTGTGTGTGACACTAAGTAAATAATAGCTCAGAAATTCACCAAACATACGAATCATACAGTCTGAGATCAAACTCTTTCTTCTCGGCACAAAGCACTGGATGCAACCATGATCGTGGCTACTTCTGTGGCTTTTCTATCCACTTCATCAGCTTCCTCAGATGTTTTGAGGAAGATGCTTTCCCTTTTCTGTTAGAGAATGAACTGTGACTAAGACTTCCACAAGGAAAAAAGTTCAAAGTTTTCAAAGTACATATAAGCCACCATATAAAACCCTAAGATTCATTTTCTTGGGGCATACTCAATAAATCCATAGGATTAAATCATAGCAGAATTAATGAAAGACTGCATCATCTTGGGTGTTTAACCAGTGTGCAAAAGACAACAGACTGTAAATACAAAAATAAGTAATAATAATAAACAAATAATAAACATCACGAACACAAGATGAAGGGTCCTTGAAAGTGAGTCCATTGGTTGTGGGAACATTTCAATGATGGGGCAAGTGAAGCTAAGTGAAGTTATCCTCTTTGGTTCAAGAGCCTGATGGTTGAGGTGTAGTAAATGTTCCTGAACCTGCTGGTGTGAGTCCTGTAGCTCCTGTACATTTTTCTTGATGGCAGCAGCTGCTGCCGTCTGCCACCAAGAAGAGAACATCTCCTGAGTGGTGGGGGTCACTGATGACGGATGCACCTTTCCTGTGACAAGGCTTCATGTAGATGTGCTCAATGGTGTGGATATACTATTCAAGCCCTGCTACAACTGTTGAGCATTCTGCATTGACTCAGGTTTAGTCTGGAATTTCCACATCGTCCATAAGATAGCTTTCCAGTGATCGTACCTGTATAAAGTAAAGTATAAAGTATAAAGTACCTGCGCCTCTTATAACCTTCTCAGTTGCCAGATTTCAATGCCTCATGTTTGGTCAGCCATTCTATCATAACTGATTTATTATCCCTCTCAACCTCATTATCCTGTCTTCTCCCTGTAACCTCTGGCTTAAATATACCCAATGATTTAGGAGGAAATGGAGGAGGGGGGTGGGGGAGAAACTGAAGCAATGGATTTTGGCCAAAGGAGAAAGTGGACAACTAATGGCAAAGTTAAATGTTGAGATCACCTGACGACTGGTTGTAATTATAGCATGCTATGTTGGCTCTGAAAGTGCAGTGGCAGTTTCCGGCTGCCCTTGCTGATTTGATATCTCGCAAATGAAGTATTTCACTTTGTTTCAATGTACATGTGACAAATAAAGCCAATCATTCTCTTTAATCCCTGCAACTAAACTTCTGAAGCTGGGTGAGGAAGTGTGAGAGTAACTTCTGGGGACTGTCTGGTTGGTTAGTTGAAAATAGTTTTGTTTATTCACTTATGGAGTTTAAGAGTATTTAAAATCCAGCACAACACGTGGATTGTAATGTAAAAATGTTGCATACTGGATAACACACTTTACTTAATTGAAAATGTATAAATACTTCACAGTTCAGAATTTTAATTCCTCACTTAATGACCACAAATTACTTGAAAGGATTTTGAGTTTCCCTTTGGCTTAAATTATGAAGCCTGTAGAGTTTATTTGCACACACTTTTCTTCAGGACTGTTTTGAGTCAATTACTTCATGGGAATGATCTGAACTGTGTTTTAAACGGTCAATTTGTGCACGCGGCTCTCTGTATGTCCTGTGGTCAGCTGCCAGGTAGGACGGCTACCAAGTATCCTATCTGAGTGAGTTCAAACACTGTCTACAAAGGCTTAAGAATAGGCTGGCACTTAGCGTGAGTTATTGAATTGGGGAAAGGCAAGGTTTCAGATGGAAAACAAATACAGCCATGATTGAATGTGGAGCGGAATCGATGGGCTGAAAGGCCTAATTCTGCTTCTATGCATTATGGTCTTATCAACAAATAAAGTTTTAAGAGAAACTAAGGTTGATTGCTATAGGTCACACAGGCTGCTTTTGTATGTCAAATCCATCATTGTCCTGGCAAATCTTCAGCTGAATCAACACTGACAAAACAGCAGATGTCTATTACCTGTCAAGGAGATTGCTGTTATAAAGAAACTGCAATATTGATATCTATCATAACATTGTTTTACAGCATTATTTCAGTTGAAATACTGCAGGGGTTCCCAACCTCGGGTCCACAGATCCCTCAATTAATGGTAGGAGTTAGAAAAAAAAGTTTGAGAAGCCCTGCGCTACAGGAAGTCCCACAGTTTCAGTGAGCCTATTCAACTCCTCACTCTACGCTCCCTGCAAGAATTCAACACAAGTGTCATTGCAATCGTGAATAGGTGCTTGGTCCCCGAATCCTGGAATTCTATCATCTGGCATTCTTTTTGAGGGGCTGCTTTGATCTTCATTTGAGCCAAGCTTTTGGACATTCCTCTTAATACTTATTAAGCAGCTTAGCTCCAGGTTTAGTAACGCTTCTGTGAACCACTTTGCAGCATTTTGATTTGTTAAATTTTCATAATTACAGCTTTCATGTTATTATTTCCCTATTTCAGGTGAGGAATCTGCATTTATATTTAAAGAACAATCTCATCGAAGCAGTCGGTATATTTCATTATGTGGGTTTTGTATGTGAGCTCTGGTTTCCTCCCTCAGTCCAAAGATATACCGGTTAGTAGGTTAATTGGTTATTGTAAATTGTTTTGTGATTATGCTAAGAAATCAGTGGGCTGGGCTTGCCACACGTTATATCAATTTAAAGGACCTTGTAAACCTATTCTCCTATTTTATCAGCCTCATGAGTTATAAGTGGATTAGGGTTTGGTTTGATCACAAGTGCTTTGCCTCTTGACTGTATGTCAATGAGCAGTTTAACATGTCATGATCCAGGCTCTTTCAATGCTGTACTTAAGGAGCCAATAGTTGAGAGGTTAGAGTCATAGAGAAGTACAGCACAGAAACAGACCCTTTGGCCCATCTAGTCCATGTTGAAACTATTTAAACTGCCTGCGCCCAATGACCTGCACCGGGACCAGAGCCCTCCTTATCCCTACATCCATGTTTCTCTCCAAACTTCTCTTAAATGTTGACATCAGCTTGTATTGACACATGTGTTAGCAGCTCATTCCATGCTCTCATGACCCCGAGTGAAGAAGTTTTCCCTCATGTTGCCCTTAAACTTTTCACCTTTCCCTCTTAAGCCATGACTGGTTGTTGACCCTCCCAAGCTCAGTGGAAAAAGCCTGCTTGCATTTACCCTACCTATACTCATAATTTTGTACACCCCTATCAATCTGTTCTCAATCTTCTATATTCTAAAGAATACAGTCCTAACCGATTCAATCTTTCCTTATAAGTCAGGTCCTCCAGACCTGGCAACATGCTTGTAAATTTTCTCTGCACTCTTTCAACCTTGTTTGCATCTTTCCTGTAGGCAAGTGACTAAAACTGCACACAATACTCCAAATTAGGCATCACCAATGTTTTATACAACTTCAACATAACATTTCATCTTCTGTACTCAGTATATTCATTTACAAAGGCCAATGTGCTAAAAGATTTCTCTACGACTCTATCTACCTCTAACACCCACTTCCAATGAATTGTGTACCTGTTTTCCCCGATCCATTTGTTCTACCACACTCCTCAAATCCCCGTTTTGTTCACTGCGTATGATCTATCCTGGTTGGTCCTACCGAAGTGCAAACCCTCATACTTTGTCTGTAGACCTGTAGATGCACAGTCATAGCTAACTGACACAGGAGAGTAACACAAGGCGGTGATGGTGTACAAAATTGTTTTTGTCAAGTTAATCTTGCTCAGAAGTAACTATGATATCTTCCCTACAGTGTTCATATGGACACAAATATTGTAATTTCAAGAATTTTTCAGTATAAACACTGGTAATGTTGATTTTTGGGAGAGATTATAGTATACATTTTTCTTTCTGTAAATGATATGAAAAATAAAAGAAATAGATTTGCCCTTTTTTAACAGCTTGGCATCTACCTTGTATTAAATGAAATAATTACATGTAAAGATTAATGTTTTTAATTAGAGAACTATTTACGCACTCATTATTTCAACACAATTATTTGCAATTAGGCCAGATAATAGAAAGCCAAATTCATTTTCTTTCATTGAATAGCCTTTTATGGTTAAGAAGTTTATTCTTATAATCAATGAAATATTACCTGGCTCCAAATAGACATGTGACTTTACCTTGCTTTAATGACTGTGGAAGCAGATGCAATATGATTTGATAAGGATATTTATAAATTCAAATGAAAATGTTCAAACTTGTCTGAAGAAGGATGTAATTGTAGGTGGGGGGGGGAGAATGTTCTGATAGTTCTTAGAGCCAATTACACTTCTGTGTCAGGTCCTTAGGCATTGATCTTGTTTGTAAGAGCCAATTGCATCGAGTTGGTGTCTGAGTAGGTCTTTGAAAAATGCACAATTCATCACTGAGTCGTCCCTCAACTTATCCTCCTCCCAAAGAAATTCACCAAAACCGTTGTGACCAGGGATCTGATAATGTTAGATAGCATGAGCACAGTTGTTGCAGTAATCAGGGGAGAAAAAACACTTTCTGGTCCAGATAGCCAGAAGAGGAATGATGACAGCACAGCTTAAAACTGTACGAGTTAAAGAGCTCCCTTACATTTGTCAAAGGGTTGTGGGCCAGTGAGATGAGGCAATTTATCATAAACACAAGAGATTCTACAATCTGATTTTAAAACAAGCAAATAAAATAAGCTGAAAAGTACAGTTAAAATAAACCCCTAGTCACAAAGGGAAGGGATGAAAAATGCTATTTTCCTACCTCCCTGAGTACGTGTGTTATCTTTGTATAAAAAAGGGAGAAAGGGCGAGACTAAGAAATTGGAAGAGCTTGGTGGCAGAAAGTTATTGCAATGCATACTGAGGGATAATATAAAGTCAGCATTTAGAAAGGTTTTGATTAATAGAGGGTATTCAATATGGAGGGCTGTGTCTGACTAACTTCAATGAATTTTCTTCAAATTTTCTTCAATGAATTTTCTTAAATTCATTGAAAATTTAACAAGGGCAACACATTTGTCTCAACAGACAGGCTTTACAACAGGAGCTCTTATCAAGTCCCACATGTAGATCAAAATAATAATAATAATAAATATTTTATTGATCCCAAGTGGGAAATGTTTTTGTTACAGCAGGAATATTTCGAAATGGGAATCAGGTTTATTATCACTGGCATGTGTCGTGAAATTTGTGAACTTAGCAGCAGCAGTGCAATGCAAATATAGAAGAAAATAATAATAATAATCGATAAACAAATCAAGTACTATATATTGAAGAGACAAAAATATATATATTTGAATAGATTAAAAATACTGCAAAAATCAGAAATAATATATATTAAAAAGTGAGGTAGTGTTCAAGGGATTAATGTCCATTTAGGTATAGAATGGCAGAGGGGAAGAAGCTGTTCCTGAATCACTGAGTGTGTGCCTTCAGGCTTCTGTACCTCCTACCTGATGGTAACAGTGAGAAAAGGGCATGCCCTGGGCGCTGGGGTTCTTAATAATGGACGGTGTCTTTCTGAGACACCGCTCCTTGAAGATGTCCTGGGTACTTTGTACATTAGTACCCAAGATTGAGCCGACTAAATTTACAACCCTCTGCAGCTTGTTTCAGTCCTGTGGAGTTGCCCCCCACCCCCCATACCAGACAGTGATGCAGCCTGTCAAAATGCTCTTCATGGTACATCTGTTGAAGTTTTTGAGTGTTTTTGTTGACATACCAAATCTCTTCAAACTCCTAATGAACTGTAGTCGCTGTCTTGCCTTCTTTATAGCTGCATCGATATGTTGGGACCAGGTTAGATCCTCAGAGATTTTGACACCCAGGAACTTGAATCTGCTCACTCTCTCCACTTCTGATCCCTCTGAGGATCGGTATGTGTTCCTTCATTTTAGCCTTCCTGAAGTCCACAGTCAGCTCTTTTGTCTTACTGATGTTGAGTGCCAGGTTGTTGCTGCAGCACCACTCCACTAGTTGGCATATCTCGCTCCTGTACGCCCTCTCATCTCCATCTGAGATTCTACCAACAATGGTTGTGTCACCAGCAAATTTATAGATGGTATTTGAGCTACGCCTAGCCACACAGTCATGGGTATAGAGAGAGTAGAGCAGTGGGCTAAACACACACCCCTGAGGTGCACCAGTGTTGATCATCAGCAAGGAGGAGATAGTATCACCAATCCGCAAAGATTGTGGTCTTCTATTTAGGAAGTTGAGGATCCAATTGCAGAGGGAGGTACAGGGGCCCAGGTTCTGTAACTTCTAAATCTGCTTTGTGGTAATGATGGTGTTAAATGCTGTAGTTATTCTCCCTATTGAGTGAAGCATTGCTGCCATTCATACTATTGGGTTTTGCTTTGTAGGAAGTAATGTCTTACAAACCCCACCAGAATTGTCGTACATCCAATGTCACCTCCAAACTCGTTCGAAATCATCTCTTTGTCCTTGAACTAGCCCTCCGCAAGTCACACCTGGATTTCTGGTACAGGCCTGGGTCATCAGCCTTGAATACCACAGATCTAGCCTTCAGCAGATGGCATACCTCCTGGTTCATCCATGGCTTTTAATTTGGGATTGTACAGCCAGTCTTTGTAGCCACACAGGTTTTAATGAAGTCTGTAACAACTGCAGCATACTCATCCAGATTCAAAGACGAATCTCAGTCCACTGATTCAAAGCAGTCCTGTAAGTGCACCTGTGCTTCCTTTGTCCATATCTTCTTGGTCCTCACTACTGGAGCTGCAATCTTCAGTCTCTGCCTATACCCAGGGAGTAGAAGTACAGCCAGGTGATCAGACTTCCTGAAGTGAGGGCGTGGAATAGAATGGTATGCATTCCTGATGGTGGTGTAGCAGTGGTCCAGTGTGTTGTTTCTTCTGGTATTGGAAGTGATCTGTTGATGGTAATTGTTTAGTGATTTTTTTCAGGCTGGCCTGGTTAAAATCCCCCAAAATGATGGGGAAGGCATTAGGATGTGCTGTTTCAGGCATGTTGATCCCATTGCTCAGATCATCTAAAGCCTGATTGATATTGGCCTGAGGTGGAATGTATACCACTATCAAAATGATCACGGAAATCTTCTGTGGTAGGTGAAATGGAAGATACTTAACTGCGAGATATTCCGGGTCTGGTGAGCAGAATTGGGACAGCGCTGATAAACTCGGGCACCAAGAAGAGTTGATCATGAGGCATACTCCTCCAACGCTGCTTTTGAGGGACTCTATAGATCTAACCTGATAGTGTATAGTAAACCCGTCGATCTGAATCGCTGCATCCGGTACAGAAGGAGTTAACATTTAAAAACACTCTTAGCAGTGTGCAGACTTAACGAATAAGTACAGAATAATAATATGCACAATAATAATTTACCAATATGTATTAATAATGCACAAAATAATACAACGGAGACTAATGTACTATGATATCTGTTCTCCTGTCACATACAGATGAACTATTGTATATGCTTATTGCATTTGGAAGGAAAGATTTTCGGTAACAATCCTTGTGACGGTGGAGCTGAATGAGGCTGTTCAAAAGGGTGCTCTGCTGCTTACTGAGTAGGTCATAGAGAGGATGTGCCAGATTGTCCATAATGGATAAGTTTATTTAGTTACCTCCTCTCCCAGTGTAGAGTGCCCTCCTGCTTCAAAACATCTACCATTGCTCCTGTACCTAAAAAGACCAAGGTAACATGTCTGAACGACTGGCGTCCTGTCGCACTCACCTCAATAATAAGCAAATGCTTTGAGAGGCTGGTCGAGGACTACACCTGCAGCATGCTACCACCCACAATGGACCCCCTACAATTCGCATACCGACAGAACCGATTGACAGATAACGCAAAAGCCACGATCCTACATACCGTCTGGAGTAGAAGGATGCTGATGTGAGTATACTATTCTTGGACTACAGTTCAGCATTCAACACCATAGTTCCATCCAGTCTCAACAAGAAGCTCAGAGACCTCGGCCTTCACCCTGCCTTGTGCAGCCGGATCCTGGACTTCCTGTCAGATCACCGGCAGGTGGTAAGAGTGGGCTCCCTCACCTCTGCCCCTCTGACCCAAAACACAGGTGCCTCTCAGGGCTGTATCCAAAGCCCCCTCCTTTACTCACTGTATACTCATGACTGTGTTGCCACCTACAGCTCCAAGCTGCTAATTAAATTTGCAGACGACACTACATTGATTGGCCTAATCTCAAATAATAATGAGGCAGTCTACAGAGAGGAAGTCATCACCCTGACACAGTGGTGTCAAAAAAACAACCTCTCCCCTCAACGTCACAAAAACAAAGGAGCTGGTTGTGGACTACAGGAGGAATGGAGACAGGCTGACCCCTATTGACATCATTGGATCTAGGGTTGAAAGGGTGACCAGCTTTAAGTTCCCTGGCATACACATCACCAAGGATCTCATGTGGTCTGTACGTACTGGCTGTGTGGTGAAAAAAGCACAACAGCACCTCTTTCACCTCATATGGTTTAAGAAGTCTGGTATGGGCCCCAAATCGTAAGAGCTTTTTGCAGGGGCACAATTGAGAGCATCCTGACCGGTTGCATCACTGTCTGGTATGGGAACTGTACTTTCCTCAATCACAGGACTCTGCAGAGAGTGGTGCTGACAACCCAGCGCATCTGTAGATGTGAACTTCCCACTATTCAGGACAGTTACAAAGACAGGTGTGTAAAAAGGACCCAAAGGATCACTGGGGACCTGAGTCACCCCAACCACAAACTGTTCCAGCTACTACCATCTGGGAAATGGTACCGCAGCATAAAAGCCAGACCAGCAGGCTCCAGGACAGCTTCTTCCGCCAGGCCATCTGACTGATCAATTCATGCTGATACAATTGTATTTCTATGTTATATTGACTGTCCTGTTGCACATACTATTTATTACAAATTACTATAAATTACATATTGCACATTTAGACAGAGACGTAAAGTAAAGATTTTTACTCCTCATGTACATGAAGGATGTGAGAAATCAAGTCAATCCAATTCTCCACCACTAACTCAAAAGAGGCAGTAAGTAAAAGATTCTTGGGGTCCGAGAGAAAATGATCTGTTCGGTCTCAAAGTTGGCTCAGTGGCAGAAAGCAAAATGATAAACTAATTTGGCAGGGGAATGGGAACCAGAGTGACAGTGCTGAGGATGAGACAGTTGGTTTACAAACAGAGGCCGTGTGTAGTGTAGGGATGTCAGCAGAGCAGCAATGGCTGGAATTTATGGGAGCAATTCAGAAGGTGCAGGATATACACCATCCCAAAGAGGAATAAGTTTTCTAAAGGCTGGATTACTTGTCTATAGCTGACAAGAAAAGTTAAAGCCAATGTAAAAGATGAAGAGACGGCATATAATAGAGCAAAAGTTAGTGGGAAGTTAGAGGATTGGGAAGCTTTTAAAAACCAGTGGGAAGCAATTGAAACCAACAGAAGGCAACTAAAAAAGTTATTAAGAAGGAAAAGATGGAATATGAAGATAAACTTGCCAATAATATTAAAGAGGATACCAAAAGTTTCTTCAGATATATTAGATGTAAAAACGAGGTGAGATTTAATTTTTAAAGATATGGTTTCAGTGTACAAGAAGGCACACGATAAAGTAGACCATCATCAGCATGGTTTCCTCAAGGGAAAATTTTGACTGACAAATCTGTCGGAATTTTTTTAAGAAAAGACAATTAGGATAGACAAAGGAAAATTGGCAGGTGCTGTGTACTTGGACTTTCAGAAGTCCTTTGACAAGGTGCCACACATGAGACTGCTTAACAAGTTAAGAGCATGTTGTATTACAAACAATATACTAGCATGGATAGAGCATTGGTTTTTGGCAGGGGACAAAGAGAGGGAATAACGGGAGCCTTTTCTGGTTGGCTGCTGGTGACCAGTGGTATTCCACAGTGGTCTATGCTGGGTCTGCTTCTTTTTATGTTATATGTCAATGATTTGGACGATGGAATTGATGGCTTTGTAGCCAAGTTTGTGGATGATATGAAGACAGGTGGAGGGGCAGTTAGTTTTAAGGAAGTAGAGAGGCTACAGAAGGACTTGGATAGATTAGGAGAATGGGCAAAGAAGTGGCAGATGAAATATAGTGTCAGGAAGTGCATGGTCATGCACCTTGGTAAAAGAAATAAAAACATCGACAATCTTCTGAATGGAGAGAAAATTTAAAAATCTGAAGTACAAAGGATCTTGGGATTCCTTGTGCAGGATTCCCTAAAGGTTAATTTGCAGATTGAGTCAGTGGTGAGGAAGGCAAATGCGATGTTAGCATTGGTTTCAAGAGACTTGAACATAAAAGCAAGGATGTAACGTCAAGGCTTTATAAAGCACTGATGAGACCTCACTTGGAGTATTGTGAGTAGTTTTTGTCCCCTATCTAAGAAAGGATGTACTGAATTTGAAAAAGGATGTTTATGAAAATTATTTCGGGATTGAAAGGCTGTCGTATGAGGAGCTTTTGATGGCTCCGGGCCTGTATTCAATGGAATTCAGAAAAACGGGGGTGGGGGGGATCTCATTGAAACCTATCAAATATTAAAAGGCCTCGACAGAGTGGATGTTGAGAGGATACTTTCTATGGTGTGGGAGTCTAAGCCTCAGAATAAAGGGTGTCCTTTTAGAACAGGGATGAGGAGGAATTTCTGAACCAGAGAGTGGTGAATCTGTAGGATTCATTGCCACAGGTGACTGGAGACCAATTCATTGGGTATATTTAAGGCAGAGGTTGATGGATTCTTGATTAGTCAGGGAATGAAGAAATACAAGGAGAAGGCTGGAGATTGGGGTTGAGAGGGAAAATGGATCAGCCATGATGAAATGGCAGGGCAGACTCAATGCGCCGGATAGCCTAATTCTGCTCCTATATCTTATGATGTAATGGATGTGGTCAGCATAAGTGTTAGTGGCTGGAAGATGATATGTAGTTGGGTTTCACAATGTTCTGTACTAAACCTCAATGTATTGCATTATAATGATTTAGACTAGAATGGGGATTGCCATGATTTGAGAAAATTGCAGACGATTCAAAATACTTCTGTGGTTAATTTTGAGAATAAAAGTACTTTTCCTTATTGGCCAAGACATTGAATACAAAAGTATGAATAGTATTTTTAAATTATGTACAACATTAGTTAACACAAACTGCAACTTTGTGTACTGGAAAGATGAGATAGCTCTAGAGACAATGTTGCCGGTGTTCAGGGTTATGATTTATGAGGAAAGACAGGCTAGGACGTGGTTATTTTCTCTGAAGAAGAGAACTGTAAACTAGTTTAAAAACAAAGAGAAAATAAAAGGAATTAGAAAATATGAAAAAAACTGGAGAAGGTAAGGAAGATTCCACCTTTCCTGGTGGAGAAGTCAATAACAAGGAGCCAGATTCCTGGTAATGGGTAGAAGAAATGGAGGGGAGTTTACCCCACCTGAACTCACTCTATGAAATAAAGGTGAAAGCACAAATACCATAACAATGTTAAAAAAATACTTCAACTAAGCCACAGACTCAGAGGCAGAAGAGGGATTAGGCTCAATTACTGATTTATCACTGTGTAAACAATGGCCAGATGTCCTCATTCTAATGTAAAACTGTTTTCTGTAATTTGAGGCAAGTTCTATCTTTAAGCCAAACACAGGAACAAGGACTCACACTAAATGCAATTTATAAAGGCAATTCCTTTGCTATAATTGTTTGCAATTATGTAACTAGTAACATAATTGTACTTTGAAGCCAGTTTCAATTGCTATTGTAGTTTATATTTTTGTCTTGTCAAGTGGAGTCTGAACATTTCCCTCCTATCCCCAGTGACCTCAGCTTTAGTTAGATAAGCTCAGTTACAATCAGTTGTTTCAATCACTTGTCCTCAAGTAGGAAGTTTAGCTCTCCAGGGGTTAACAGGTTATACTTCAGATTCTTTGCAATATAGACAATGCCGCAGAAATATATTTTCTGATTGTCAAGAGTCCAAGTACTAACTTAGCTCAGTTTAATGAGAGGAAATGGGAACTGAGACAATACCATTTTTCAGAGTACAGTAATGCAATGGTCAAAGCTGGACATTGTACTGTTTACTCTTTCATAACAATCAGCACCAGCATTCAGAAGACAACCTAGTACCAACTGGTAGTGTGCCCAGGGTTTGGAAATGTTATACTCATCAAGAATCTGAATTGTCTCATTAATCAAATGCAGCAAGTTCTATGGAAATCAAGTGCATGGAATATAGGCAAGTTAAGATCTCAGTGCCTCTGCATCTTGAGAATCTAACATACAGTAGCTTTCCTCCACGATAGAAATGTCCTCCACAAAGTGTTGCAGAGCTGCTTCCTTGGCCGTTGGACCTCAATGGCTGTTCTCTAATACCTACTGGTTTTGAGACACAACCTGTGCCAGATAACAACTTCTCAATGTCATCAGCTGCTGCAAACATTGATGTGCATGCAGTGAATAGAAGCTCTCAAGTTGATAAACTAAATTGCCAGGGTGAATTAGGAAGCATCCTATAACATGGGATTATCTGGATTCAGCTTTGCAGCCCTCCCAAAAATGCTGGACCAAGCTAATGAATATTGGAAGGTACATAAATTGTAGTTGGAACTATGATATATTCAGTATGTAACCCCACCAGAGAACATTTCATGTGCCTGGCAACAAGCCTCAAAAGTTTGATACGACCAAGTCTCACAGCCAGCAGTCTATACATGCACTACTTCAGATCATGATCATCGTTTCCCTTAACAGTGGTGCAGGTACCCTGCCATGTCTATCACCTCCAAAATACACCATGCATTTTACCACATCATTCACCTCCACCATCTGGAAAGCTGAGACAAAATGATACAATCTCACTTCTGAGCACCATTCAAATTTACATCCTTACTGCATGAACTGCCAGAATTCACGAAGGTTTATTGCCATTCGCCCACAGCAAAAATATGCAGGAAGTAAATACTGGCCTTGAAAGCAATAGAAAATGTCAAGGAGGAATTACACAATGCCACAGCGAGAGATATATGTAATAAAAGCATCAGCAGCATAAGGTTTTGTTTGTATTTTGTAATTAGAGCTAAGTACACAAAGGGCAACGCAGTTATTATGCAAGCTGGCTATTTTACAATATATGCCACGCCTGTAAAGTTGACGATCTGAGATAAGGAAGGCGGTTACATAGCTCAGATTCTTTAAATTGTTTCAGTTCAGTTGACTTATCAATGTTTATTTCTGAATTATGAGTTTTACCAGACATGCAAGGGTTTTTTCTTTTTTTTTAACTGCATTATGTTTTGGTTAAAATTCACAGGATAACTAGAATGCATATGATGTCCCCTCAACAGAGGTTCAAGAATCCTCCTTACATTATTTTGATAAATTTTTAACTAGTGGGATAAATTAACTTTCTCACCTGCATATTTAAATGATGTGAACCTGAATCAATGATAATCATATGTCTGAGGCAGAAAAAAATTAAACTCCATTCAAAGATAAATTTATTTTTGTTAACCAGATCAAGTATCAGTTTCCATTTTCTGTGCTGGGCCCGCTAATGGGATGTAAAATATTAGTTTTACTTTGTTACACAATGAGTCTTGCAATTGTCAGCTCTGGCAGTCATCCATTTTCACAGAAAGAGAAAGAAAGACACATGGTATTAAAAATAGGGGCATAGTCAAAGTTGTCATTTCAAAGTTCAAAGTAAATTTTATTATAAAGTATATATAATATAAATAATTTATTGATCGCAAGGGAAATTACAGTGTCGCAGTAGCATTACACGTGTGCAGAAATGCAAATATTAGAAGCAAGATAAGAAAGAATAATAAATAAGTTACCTCAAACAGTCCAACGGGGGGGGCGGGGGGGTTCATCACTTCCCTGGCTATAGGTTGACTTCGTATAGTGCTCTTTGGAGTAGCGCAGTTGTTTTAGTCTTTTACTGAAAGTGCTCCTCTGTTCAGCCAAGGTGACATGCAGAGGTTGAGAAACATTGTCCAGAATTGGCAGGATTTTCTGCCACAGCCTCTAGTGTGTCCAGTTTGACTCCTATAACAGAGCCAGCCTTTCTAATCAGTTTATTGAGTCTGACGGCATCACCTATGTTGATGCCATTGCCCCAGCACACCACCGCATAGGAGATTGTACTGGTGACAACGGACCGGTAGAACATGTGAAGGAGAGGCCTGCATATACCAAAGGACCCTAGTCTGCTCAGGAAGTAGAGTCACCATATACATCCCTGAGATTCATTTTCTTGTGAGCATACATAACCAATCTATAGAATGATTACTATGACAGGATCAATGAAAAGCCACCCGACTAGGGTGTTCAACCAGAGTGCAGAAGACAACAAACTCTGCAAATGCAGTAAACAAAACAATAATAATACAAAAATAAACAACAAGAACATGGATGAAGAGTCCCTGAAAGAGAGTCCATAGGTTGTGGGAGCATTTCAGTGATGGGCTAAGTGAAGTTATCCTCTCTGGTTCGAGAGACGGACGGCTGAATGGTAATAACTGTTCCTGAGGTTGTTCTACCTTCCTAGGTGGTAGGAGTCCCTGATGATGGGTGGCGCTTTCCTGCGACAGTGTTTCATGTAGATGTGCTCAGTGGTTGGGAGGGCTTTACCCGTGATGGATTGAGCCATATCCACTAATGTTTGTGGAATTTTCTCTTCAAGGGCATTGGTGTTTCCATGCTAGGCCGTGACGCAGCCAGTTAATACACTCACTTTGTGTGGGTGGGAAGATTCCTTGGCCTACCCAAGCATTATTAATAGATTGAGCTGTGCATCATTTTCACCAGGGTGACCCCACATTCCGTACAATTCAACTACTCACCTGTACAATTGGTGCAGGTTAACCTCTCAACCAGTATGTCTTTGGGGTGTAGGATGAAACCAGACCACCTGGGGAAACCCATGTGGCACCAGGGAGAGCAAGCAAATGACGGTGCCAAAGGTCAGGTTTGAACCCAGGTCACGGGACTTGAGACAGCAGCTCTCTCATTGCACCATTATGCCAAACATACGCATTGCACTGGATTTACTCATCTGTCTACTCTGAGAGCACCACTAATGATCACTACCACCAATGAAGACAACTGAAGCAGAGTGCATAAGAGCATCACCGTCTGCAGTTTCCCCTGCTAGTCACACACTACTCTGGGACATATTGTTGGTCCTTCATTGTTGCTGGGACAAAATCTTAGAACTCCCAAAAGCAACTGAATGCTCTTCATACAGGCCAATTCATTACTCAATGTTGATTCCAAAATTCTTTCTAAAGTTATGGCTCATAGGATTAAAAATATTTTACCCTCTATTATTTCTGATGATCAGGCGGGATTTATTAAAAACCGACATTCCCATTTACTCTCCTTCTCAGGAGATATTGGGATGTGTGATATCCTTAGATGCTGAGAAGGCCTTCGATCGGGTTGAATGGAATTATTTATTTAAAACCTTAGAAAATTTCAATTTTGGACCAGATTTTATTCAATGGATTAAATTACTTTATCTACCTCCTTCTGCTCGGGTTCTTACTAATTTTCAAAATTCCAAACCATTTAAACTTCACCGCGGAACTAGACAAGGCTGTCCGTTGAGTCCTTTGCTTTTTGATCTGGCTTCAGATCCCCTTGCCATTGCTTTTCGAGAATCTAATGATATCTGTGGTATTTTAAGGAGAAGTATCACCCACAAAATCTTGCTTTACGCTGATGTTTTCAGGATATGAATTGAACCTACATAAGAGTGAATTATTTCCTTTAAATAATTTGGTATCAATTAATACTAGTCTCCCTTTTAAAATTGTAAGGAATCAATTTACTTATTTGGGTGTAACAGTCACTAAGAATTACAAACACCTGTTTAAAGAAAACTTTCTTACTTTATTGAACCATGTAAAAAGGATATCATTAAATTGGTCACCTCTTTGATTGGATGAATTAATTCTATTAAAATGAATATTCTACCTAAATTTATATATCTTTTTCAGGCTTTACCCGTTTTTATTCCTAAATCTCTTTTTGACTCTCTTGAATCTATTTTATCCTATATATGGAAAAATAAAAGTCCTCGTTTAAATAAAGTTCATCTTCAAAAACCTAAGAAGTCTGGAGATTTAGCCTTACCTAATTTTAGGTTCTATTACTGGGCAGTTAATATACAATATCTTACGTTTTGGCTATATTATATTAATTATGTAGACTGTCTGGTATGGGTTTCTTTAGGAGCTAACTCTGTTAATAAATTTTCTATTATTTCTCTTCTTGGATCCTCACTTCCTTTATTTGTAAGTAAACTAACTGATAATTTAATAGTTAAACATACTCTGAGGATCTGGATACAATTTAGAAAACATTTTGGTTTATTGTGATTTTCCCTTTCAAGTCCCACTTATTCTAATTTTTTTAAACCCTCCATGACTGATCTAGTTTTTAAAGTATGGGACAGGTTGGGTATTAAATGTTTTTGGGATATGTTTGTTGGAGGAAATCTTTTTTCATTTGTGCAATTGTCAGCTAAATATAGCTTACCTAAAACTCACCTTTTTAGATATCTACAAATCAGAGATTTGTAAGATCTCAATTATGCACATTTCCTATTATCTCAGATAAGAATTTACTAGACATAATTTTTAATTTGACACCTTTTCATAATGGTTCAATATATAATACTTATGGCATGTTACTGGAGGTGAGGAATGTTCCTTTAGACAAAATTAAGAATCGCTGGGAACAAAATTTACAGACATCAGTATCTGAGGAAACGTGGAATGAAAATTTTAAACTAATTAATACTTCAATACTATGTGCTCGCCATTCCCTCATACAATTTAAGGTGGTACATAGAGCCCATATGACTAAAGATAAGCTTTCTCGTTTTTATTCGGATATATCTCCCGACTGTGACAGATGTAATAATGGAGAAGCTTCATTAATTCATATGTTTTGGACTTGTCCGGGTCTTGAAAAATATTGGCAGGAAGTTTTTCAAACTTTTTCTTTACTTTTCAAAGACAATCTTAAGCCTGATCCTCTGACGGCCCAATTTGGTATTGTTGCAGGACAAGATATCAAGCTGAAAACATCAGATTTACATATTTTGGCCTTTAGCTCTCTTATAGCTAGAAGGGTGCTTTTGTTTAAATGGAAGGATGTTTTTCCACCTACTCATGCTCAATGGTTATGCGACATTATGTCATGCTTAGGTTTAGAGAAGATTTGTTGCTCAATTTCTGAATCTCGTCAAGACTTTCAAACATTGTGGGGACCTTTTCTGAATTATTTTCAAAACTTTCAAAACCTTCAATTCATTGTTTAAATATAGATGTTGGCTATTATTAATTTTTATTACATGAGAAGGTATTTTACCTTTTTTTTCTCCGTAATAAACAGCTTCGGACTGGTAGGGGTTAGACTTTTTTTTGTAATAAATTAGTATATTTCAGTATAACTATTGATTAATTTACATGAATACGGGGTAACGAGATTGTTATTATGAATAGATATAATGTAATTAGTAGTTAAAAAAAATTGTTTTTGACCTTTTATATATACTTCCTTGTACTCTGTATTCTTCTATGTAGAAACTAATAAAAATATTGGAAAGGGAACTCCCATTTCAATTATTGTACCGACTCACCTTCACCAGAAAGAGTCAGCAGCTTAAGCCAATGGTTCACCACATTTCCTCAAGAGCAATAGGGTTAGGCACTAAATACTGGACTTGCCAGCAACACCCACACCCTAACTTGAAAAAAAAAGTCAGGTGTGGGACTGGAGCAACAGGTCTGAATATGTCATACAACCAGCAGTACATATTTCTCTCAAGCTGCTCCAGCTTAGTATTATGTTAAAGATCACGTTACGTGATCTATAATTGTTACAAAAGCCAATTGTGTGTTATGAATGTCAAACTTCAAAGGAATTCAATCCAAACTTTCTGGGAGTGCCTGTCATTTTCAGTTTTTTCTTAATAAATGCACAACTAAAATTAATTTAAATATGTTCAGCTTTACTTTATTGATGCTGAAAGCCATTGGACTGAATAAAAGTTAAGATCATACTGTCAAGACCACGACATAGAGCTCTGCTTCCATCACCTCGGTCTCCGAGCCTACTTTTTTGGCAAGAATTCCCACCCCCTCCTCTTTTTGGACAGCCTGCTCTGGATCTTTTCATCTCTAATTGCTGATGAGACATCAATTGGCTCGACTTCAGCATTCCTCTCTACTCCTTGAACCTTACTCCATCTGAACGCATGTTACTCCACACTCTCTGCATCAATCCCAACCTTACCACGAAACCAGCAGACGAAGAGTGACTATGGTAGCATGGGGGACTGGCCTCTACCTTGCTAAGGCCAGGCAGTAACTCTCAGACATCTCCAAATACCTACCCCTTGAAGAGGGTCCCACTCTAGACCATCAGAAAACTGTCTCCGACACCATCACGGACCTCATCCACTCTTCAGAACTCCCATCCACTGTCACCAAATTCATAGTTCCCTACCCCACGTTGTTTACTTCTACCTCCTACCCAAGATCCACAAATCTGACTCTAAAGGTAGACTTATTGTCTCTGCCTGCTCATAGCTACTGAACTCATGTCCACACACCTTGAATCCATTCTTTTCCCCTTGGTTAAGTCCCTTCCCGTCTACATCTGCAACAATTCACATGCTCTTAATCTCCTCAGCAACTTTCAATTCCCTGGCCCTGACTGCCTCATTTTCACCATGGATGTCCAGTCCCTATACACTTCTATCCCCCATAAGGCCTTAAAGCACTCTGCTTCTTTCTCGACAAAAGACCCAACCAATTCTCCTCCACCACCACCCTCCTCCATCTGGCAAAACCGACATGTTTGAATGAGAATAGGAATCAGAATTAAAAAGTTTGACCACTGAACTACCTGAACAAGCAGTTCTCTTTCCAAGTACTTTAGACTTGCCCTGACATGAAAAAGAATTATGTTGGTTGTTGCCTTAAGCAACAGATACATTGAAATTTCCTTCACTTGTGCTGGAGGTTTTAAATGAACAATTACCTAGTTGAGGTATGAGGATACAATGGCACCCATGGAAATAGATGGAGAGAAAGATGAATGAACAGTAAGTTATGAAAATCGGAACCAAAATTTAAAACTTGATTGTATATTTTCAATGGTGTCTTGATGTTTCCAAAACATTGAACTAAGGATCTGTACACCAAACCTGGAATACCTTGCAATTAAGTGCCGGCCATTTTACCTGCTGCAGGAGATTTCTGCAATCATCTTGGTAGTGGTGTACATTCCACCTCAGGCTAATGTCAAACAGAATCTAGATGAACTGAGCAATCTAATCAACAGGCATGAAACAGCACATCCTGATGCCTTCCACATCATTTTGGGAGATTTTAATCAAGTTAGCTTGATAAAGTCACTAAATAATTATTATCAACATATCACCTGTAGAACCAGAGGGAAAAACACACTGGACCATTGTCACACTAAGTTCAAGGGTGCCTACCGCTTCTACTCCCTGAGTATAGGCAGAGATTGAAGACCGTAGCAGCAGTAGTGAGGATCAAGGAGGTATGAACAGAGACGAACAGGAGCGCTTATAGGACTGCTTTGAATCAGTGAACTGGACTGTATTCAGGGAGTCATCTTCGAACCTGGATGAGTATGCCACAGTTCACTGACTTCATTAAAGCCCATGTGGATTAGTGTGTGCCTACAAAAATTTGCTGTACATTCCCAAACCAAAAGCTGTGGATGAACCAGGAGGTTTGTCGTCTACTGGGAGCTAGATCTGTGGCATTTTAGTCTGATGATCTAGGTTTGTATAAGAACACTAGGTGTGACTTGCAGAGGGCTATTTCAAGAGCCAAGAAACAATTTTGGAAGAGGTTAGAGGTGACATCGGATGCACGTCAACTCTGGCAGGGTTTGCTGACCATTACTTCCTACAAAGCAAAACTCCTGCAAAACCCAACATCATGAGTGCTTCACTACCAGACGAGCTCAATGGCTTTTAAGCTAGCTTTGAAAGGGAGAGTAAAACCCCATGGCATCCAATGACCCTGTGATCTCTGTCTCACAGGCTGATGTCAGGCTATCTTTCAAGAGGGTGAACCCTTGCAAGGTAGCAGGGCACCCTGGTAAGGCTCTGAAAATATGTGCCAACCAACTGGCAGGAGTATTCAAGTTTTAAATCTCTCACTACTACAGTAGAAAGTTCCCACCCGTTTCAAATAGACAACAATCATACCAGTGCCCAGGAAGAGCAGTGTGAGCTGCCTCAATGACTGTCATCCAGTAACGCTCACATCTATGGTGGTGAAATGCTTTGAGAGGTTTGTCATGGCCAGAATCAACTCCTGCCTCAGCAAGGACTTGGGCCCACTGCAGTTTGCCTATCACCACAGAAGGTCTACAGCTCTCCACACGGCCTTGGATCGCCTGAACAAATTTTCTTTTGCTAGAGAGTAGTGAATCTGTGGAATGCAAACTACAGTGGAGGCCAGGTCCGTGGGTATGTTTAAGGCGGGAGTTGATCATTTCCTGATCAGTCAGGGCATCAAAGGACATGGTGAGAAGTCAGGTGTATGGGGTTGAGTGGGATCCGGGATCAGCCATGATGGAATGGCAGAGCAGACTCGGTGGGCTGAATGGCCTAATTCTGGTCTTATGGAATATACAGCCATTACTGGCAGATTTTCAGATGGTGACGAGAGGGTGTACAGGACCGAGATAACTAGTTAGTTGAGTGCTGTTGCAGCAATAACCTGGCACTCAATTTTAGCAAGACCAAAGAGCTGATTGTGAACTTCAGGAAGGGGAAGACGAGGGATCACAAACCAATCCACATAGAGGGATCAGAAGTGGCGAGAGTGAGTAATTTCAAGTTCCTGGGTGTCATTATTCTCTGGGGAACCAGGCTGGATGCAAAATATTGATGCAGCTATAAAGAAGGCAAGACGGCAGCTATATTTCATTAGGAGTTTGAAGAGATTTTGTTTGTCAACTAAAACACTTGAAAACTTCTGCAAATGCACCGTGGAGAGTATCCTGACTGGCTGCATCACTGTCTGGTATGGTGGCGGGGTGGGGGGAGGGGGCTACTGCACAAGATCGAAATAAATTGCAGAAACTTGTAAAAAAAAAATTAGACAGTTTCATCACGGGTTCTAGCCTCCATAGTTTTCAAGACATTTTCAAGGAGCGGAGCCTGAAGAAAGTGGGGTCTTTCCTTAAGGAACCCCACCATCCGGGCCATGCCCTCTTCTCACTGTTACCATCAGGTAGGAGGTACAGAAGCCTGAAGGCACACACTCAGCGACTCGGGAACAGCTTCTTCCCCTCTGCCATCCGATTTCTAAAAGGACATTGAACCCTTGGATACTACCTCAGTTTTTTTTTAATTTCTGTTTTTTTTGCACTACTTGTTTTAAGTTAACTATTTAATAGACGTGTATATGTATACTTAATGTAACTCAGTTTTTTCTCTCTATTTATTTATCATGTATTTCATTGTTCCGCTGCAGTAAAGTTAACAAGTTTCACGAGATATGGTGATGATATGAGATCTGATTTTGATCTCCAGTTAGCAGGAATGAACAGCATCAAACACTGATGTCCAAACTAATAGCTTAATCAGCAGGGTGCATGACAATATGAATCAGCTGGATTCAGCTATATCTTCATGAGGCTATGTGCCTTTGCTGCAGCAACAAAGTTTTTCATTACTACATCTGTGCATATAACATTAACTTTGCCTCGACTTCGAGATGTCAGAAATATGCCTCATATCTAGATATGAATCAGCACACAGAAAACACTGCTGGAATTCAGCAAGTCAAATGGGGAATAAACAGTTAATGTTTTGGGACTGAAACATTGACACTTTATCCTCTTCCAAAGATGCTGCCTGGCCTGGTGATTTCCTCCAGCATTTTGTGTGTGTTGCTCAAGATTCCAGCATCTGTAGACTCTCCTGTGCCTAGATATAAAACAGTCTGCTTATAACACATTCTAATCATCATTTGGAAATGAGTTGAAACTATTATCATATTTGAACTGTCAACCTGTTGATCTACTCCTCAGCTTTTTTTTTCTCCAATTCTGCCGAAGGATTTCGGCCCAAAATGTCGACTGTACTTTTTTCCATAGATATTGCCTGGCCTGCTGAGTTCCTCCAGCATTTTGTGTATATTACTCAGATTTCTAGTATCTGCAGATTTTCTGTTTTTGTGAAAATAGTAAGCATGTTGCAAGAATAAAAAAAAAGAATGTTAATATTTGGGATTGCTGGTTCTGTGAACGAATAAACTAAATGCTCTTTATTGTATAGAATTTTGGGACTTCATCTGGTGATTTATGGAATTCATTACTGATTTTTTTTCTCCCTTGATAATCTTGCAAATTCATTTGGAATTGTGTGTAACTAAGATGATAACAGATATATGTTGAAGGAGACAGAAATACTGGGATACAGTCTAGATTTGGCATGTATTTCAATTACATTTGCTTGGCTTGGATATTCACCTGTTTATTTTGTTTTTTTATACTTATTGACTATTATGGGAGATATGTTGAAGTTTAATGTCATTCAATCATAGACATGTATACCACCAAACGAAACAACATTCCTTCCGACCCTGGTGCAGAACACAGAATATATAGCTGACATATAACACATAAAGTAATATTACCACAAGTAAGATAACAAGTAATGAAATATATTCTCGACATATATTCTGCTCAGAACTAATGGTTTTTACAAACTTAAGTTCAAATAACTATATATAGGTTCAGGAATTATAGAGCAAGTTCAGGTCCAATCTTTTGCCCAGCTGTTCATTAATCGCAGGATACATGCACAAGGGAGTACAGGTCTCTGCAGGTAACCCAGAACTTAATAGTCATAGTCATAGTCATACTTTATTGATCCCAAGGGAAATTGGGTTTCTTTACAGTTGCACCAACCAGGAATAGAGTATAGATATAGCAATATAAAACTATAAATAATTAAATAATAATATGTAAATTATGCCAGGAAATAAGTCCAGGACCAGCCTATTGGCTCAGGGTGTCTGACCCTCCAAGGGAGGGTCATTAATGCATCAATAACAGCTGGGCCCGGTGCTGTAAATATTATGAATACTTATGAATGTCAGCACGTCATGGTAGAGCAAAGGAGAGCACAATGGTACTACGGCTCAGAGTGGTCTGGAGATTATAGTTTAATTCCGGCGTCCACTGTAAGGAGTTTGCCTGTCTTCCCCATGTAATGTGTGGATTTCCTCTGGGTGCTCTGGTTTCCTTGCACTGTCCCAAAGCTGTATCTGTTAGTAGGCTAATTAGTCATTGTAAGTTGTCCTGTGATTAGGCTAGGTTTAAATAGATGGGTTGCTAGGTGGTGTGGTTCGCTGGGCTGGAAAGGCCTGTTCCACACTCCATCTCTAAATAAGTGAAAATTCACAGCAACACACACAAAATGCTGGAGGAACTCTGCAGGCCAGGCAGCATCCATGGAAAGGAGCACAGTCAACGTTTCGGGCCGAGACTCATCAACAGGACTGCATAGACCCTTCAGTGGGTCCACAGCTGCTGCCTGGCCTGCTGAGTTCCTCCGGCATTTTGCATGTGTTGCTTGGATTTCCAGCATCTGCAGACTTTTCTCTTGTTTGTGAATAATCACAGCATGTTATTTAAGTTTGTTCTCCAGTATCTTGATTGAAACCAGGTGGGATTTGGTGCAAACTTGTTATCAATGACAGTATCTTTCTGCTTGAGTACAGCTGAGCATTCCTTCAAATTTCCCAGCTCTACTGTAAGTTACACTACTATTTCTATCTACCATGTACTTGTACCTCGGGGTAAAAATTGAACTTGGGGCGTTGAATTACACTGCACTTTCTTTTAAGACCATAAGCCCCAGGAGCAGCCCTGGGCCGTTCAGCTAACTGAGTCCTCTCCAGCGTTCAATTATGGCTGATGTATTTTCTCCTTCAACCCTATTCTCTGCCTTCTCTCTGTAATCTTTGACACTCCTACTAATCAAAAAATGCAGACCTGAAGAAGGGCCTCAGTCCAAAACGTTGACGGTTTATTCATTTCCATAGATGCTGCCCGACCTGCTGAGTTCCTCCAGCAGTTTGTGTGTGTGTGTGTGTGTGTGTGTGTTGCAAGAATCTATTTGTTTGAATACAGGAAGACTTCTGAGCTTTGTCATGATTTCTTTTTGGGGTGGTAGTCACTAATTTGAGGAAATAGGTGAGCTGCAGGAGAGTTAAGAACTGAAATTTGACTTTAGACTTCATAAGCATTGATGGATTTTGAAAAAAAAACAGCATGAGTGTCAAAGCTCAGTGAGTAATGGGAATATTTAAACTTGCAGTGTGAGATTAGGAAAATGTTGCTTGATGCTTGTAAATTATGACTAATGACTTTACGAAGAAGAAATTCTTTTAGTCACTTCTCCCCTTCTTTAGGAAATGTTTTATTCAGTCTGAAATTAGAATACTGTTGATGTGTTTAAATCAGAAAACAGCTAATGCTGTACATCTGAAATTAATCCGATGTTGAAAACACAGCAGTTCAGGAGCATCTGTGGAAATAAAGTCGAGTTGATGTTTCAGGTTTTAAGGGTATTTTGAAAGGGAGAAAAAAAAACAAGTTACTTCTAAGCTGCAGAGAACATAGGGTAGGGATCATATCTAATATGGGAATTCAGAGCTGCAGTGGAGATGGGTTCCAGGTCATCTGATTGATGGGTTAATAATGGCAGCTAGAAAAGATGATTTGAGATGAGGGCAGTTAAGGAGTAAGAATACCAACAAATGGAGGCAAGAGGCTGCAAAACTGAGCAAATACCACAGATGGACGCCACACAACAATAATGACCAGTTCTGATGCAGAGATGCCAAGTTGCCTGAAGTTTAGAATTCAGTATTGGGAAGCTATAATATGCCCAGACAGAAGGTGAGGTGCTGTCCTTCAAGCATATTTTGGGCCTTGTTTTAAAGAGTGCAGAATGCTCCAGGCAAACAGGAGTGGAAGGGAGTGAGGTGGCAAATTAAAGTGGCAGGCAACAGGGAGTTCTGTGGTTGCATGGTATAATTGCTCAGTTGGTCTGATAGTTGAACTTGATGTGGGTGACTTTTTCCCTTGTCACTTGCTATCTGTTCTGTTATTGGACTGACAATAACCTGCCACAAGTCCTCTGCTGTCAAACCACTGCGACTTCTGAGGTTCAGGGGATCATGAATGAAGTTCAATTCAGCTTCTTTCCTACTTGATTCTTCCAGTGGGATGACATCCAACCTTTGGTACCTCCTTGTTGAAGGAGGAGCTGATTTTAGGAATGAGTCAGAATGCAAGTTTGGGATTGACATTACTTTTTTTACTCTACATCACAACCATTTTATATACCATCTGGACTGAAGGATCTTCAGTGGAGAGTCATTTTTATGCATGTGTGAAATATCAGCATTGACCTGGTGCATTATCAGTGCCCAGAGACCTTGATCTGAGGGGTGGGTGGGGGGGGGCTCTGGATGTTCCACATGTGTCTGCTTGAGTTTCCTCTAGGTTCTCTGGTTTCCTCCCACATCCGAAAGATGTGGGTTGGCAAGCTAATTGTCCCCAGTGTGTAGGAAAGTGGTGTAGTCTGAGGGGTGTTGATGGAAATTCCAGTTTTATGGAATGATTGATTTTCAGTTAGGATATTGTTCATCAGTTTGTAAATAATTTAAAGCAAGTCTCAGTGCAAATGTATGGAAGATCGCCTCAACCCACTTCAAAAGATCAGTTCGTCCATGTGGGCAATTATATGCTCAATATTCACATTCAGGTGAATCATAGAGTCACAGAGAGGAGCAGCACTGAAACTGGCCATTCGGCCCATTAAGTCCTCACTGGCCATCAACCACCCACTTATGTCAATCCATCTCTACTGAGATGGTTCACAATGATCCAATCTGACACATATCCCTCTATTCTTTTCCTATCCACATACTGTACCTGTCTGCATGCTTTTTAAACATTGCTTGGGACCTTGTTAAATGGTTTGCCAGAATTGAAATAGTTGGCATTATGTACATGCACATTCAAATTACAATATACAATATCCAGTTTAATAATTCCTCGGGAAACCAGCTGACTGGTATCTTGAAACAAGTCATTGCTAATTGTAATTTTTAATTTGTGCCTTGCTGGAATGAAATAGACTGAGTCTCCCTGGTACAAATGTCAGACAAACGATGGTCATTCTGTTCAATCATTAATAATAAATACACTTTCAGGTTTTGTGATAGATTTTATGTATTTATTTCTTCACACGGATCTTCAAAATTGCATCTGCTCCATAGTCCCTTTGGTAGATGCTTGTTCTCTCTGATTGCTTTTAAACAGCTTCAAACACGTGCAGATTTGCTCAGTGTTTAAAAACTTATGTTCAGCTTGTTGGCATTGTTGTCAGTTTTACTTTGAATTCGTTACCTTGCTTTTCTGGAAAAAAGCAGAGCCTCTTATTCTGGGAGAAATAAAGAACAGACCGCAGATTGCAGAGGCCAACCTAAAGCTTATCACTTAATTAAAAAGTTACATTTAGGAATAACTGAACAGGAAACATTGGGCTTTTTGGTGACTTGTGTAATTTCATCTGGCAGCTGAAATTTTGGTGACGGTTGACATTGCCCTGCATTGCAGCATATCACTGAGTTCACAGCTCAGGACACTGTCCCCAGGAACCTTGTCTGCTAGAACCTCAATTACTGCATTGGCCTTATCCGTAGTCGTGATTACATGACACAGATATAATTCCATGGACACAGCTTTAGAAAGAACTGCTTGGAGCGCAGCTGTTTTTTTGGCAATGGTGTTTTCTTAAGTATTTTCCACAGACACTGTTGGGGTTGTACAACAATCCTACAACCTGATATGATTTCACTCTTTCAGAAGGAAAACACTGTTTCATTTAAACTAACTTGAAATTCCCAAATTGTTGTGATGTGTTTGGAACTCTAGATGCTGGAAAACTGAATTAAAGATGGAAAATCGAGGTGGGGAGGTGGGTTTCAGCAGGTCAGACAGTATCTGTGAAGAAACATATAGTTAGTGTTTCAATTTGTTGGCCCTTCATCAGTAGGAGTGAAGTTGTTTAAGAGTGGCGTGGTAGAATAGTGGTTAGTGTAACACTCTGACAGTGCTGGCTGGAAAATGATCACATTCTCCTTTTGACTACCTGGTTTTAATCCCACCTTCCAAAGGTGTACGAGTTACTCAGTTATTTGGTCACATGGTTGTAATTGGGGACCACAGGCTCGTTGGGCTGGAGGGCTTGTTAGTGTGCTCTAATTAAAATAAACAAAATTAAAATAAGGATGACAGATTGATTAAAATGATCCACAGATGTCTGTAGTTTGAAATAAAAGCAGGAAGTACAAAAACACTCTGAATTGGGAAAGAGAAAAGAAAGGCAAGAAGATCTACAGATGCTGGAAATCCAAGCAACGCACACAAAATGCTGGAGGAACTCAACAGGCCAGGCAAATCTATGGAAAACAGTACAGTCAACATTTCGAGCCAAGACCCTTCATCAGGACTGTGGGGAAAAAAAGTTGAGAAGTTAGAGCAAGAAGATGGGGGGGGGGGGGAGGCGAGGAAAAAGTACAAGGTGGTAGGTGGTAGGTTATAGGTGAAACTGGGAGAGGGCGAGGGGGTGAAGTAAAGAGCTGGGAAGCTGGTAGGTGAAAGAAGTAAAGGGCTGGAGAAGTGGGAATCTGATGGGAGAGGTTAGAAGACCATGGAAAAAAGGGAAGAGTACCAGAGGGAGGAAATGAGCTAAAGGAGGGAAATGGTAATGGTGAAGGGAGGGGCAGTTACTGGAAGTTCAAAAAATCAATGTTAATGCCATCAGATGGAATCTAAGTTGTTGCTCCTCCAGCCTGAATATGGTCTCATGGTGGCAGTAGAGGAGGCCATGGTCTGATATGTTGGAATGGGAATGGGAAGTAGAATTGAAGGGTGTGGGCACTGGAAGATCAATTTTTTTCTCTGGCATATGGATGCTTGGCGAATTGGTCTCCCCATCCTCTTCGGGTCTCTCCTATATACAGGGGTAAACATCAACTGCTAACTCTTCCATAGACGCAGCCTTGCCTGCTGAGTTCCTCAAGCACTTTGTGTATTGCAGGAGAGAAAACAAGCTAGTCTGAAGTGGCAAAGTAGATGGAGAAAGGATGGATAGAACAGAGGGAAAATGTCTGATGGGGTGAGGTCATTTTTACCATGGGAATGAGTTGCGGAAATCATCTGATAACCGGGGGGGGGGGGGAGGGAAGAGAGAGAATAAGCTATTAATGGGGGAAGTTAGTGTTCCAATGGTGTCTTTGATTTGAAACATTAACACTTGGTTCCCTTTCCACAAATACTATCTGACCTGCAGAATGTTTCCAACACTTTCTGTTTTTCTTTAAAAATGACAGATTTCCTTCCTTAAAGGACAGTACTGAACAGGCCAATTGTTTCAACAGCCCAATATATTGTGTCCATGTGTGATTGCTTGTTTCCCCTCTTGCCATAAGAAGCTTAAAATGCTCTGGCATCAATGTCCCTGGAGTTGTGGGAATCAAGTTCTAAAGCTAAACTCTGTATAAATATTTTTAATGTTTATGTTTATTTATGTCTTCTATGAGAGGCTGTATTTTCCTTGATGAGGATCTGTTTCCTATACTGCAGTGCCTCCAAATAGTACCCCACTGGGAACTGTCATGTGCTGCACGCTTTAGTTTCCTAACTGGAATGATGATGTGCTGCCAATTTTGTTTTTGGTCTCCAAAATAAATGGGCATTTAATTTCAGTGAGTCAACTTTGAAACTGACCCAAGTTAATTATTCTATGTGGGATTGGTCCTCAACTTAGAGTGATTTACTGGAAAAGTATTGAATTGATGTTCCAAGGCCTGTTTTAAACTTGATGACCATGAGAGTGATGTTAGGAGGCGGGACGTAAAATAATATGGCATCATAATAATTCGCCAGTTGATCGTATTGGAATGGTGAGGACAGATTTATTGCTAGAGATGGGTCTCGCATTTGAAACGCAAGGAAAAATTGGAATGAGTGAAGGTCACTTGATCCATGAAACATGGTTAACTGAACTTTGATCTTTAATGAAAAGCGAGTGCAGGGATTTAAGTCTGGATTTATGTGTTAAATACACATGCATCCTGTGTACAAGCACATGTCCTTGAGACTCATAATGATTTTGATGGGGAGAGATGGGGATAGTGATGCCCCTTCATTTCCTCCAGACCCCAAAATTCCTCGGGTGTCCCAGCATTCATCCTCAGCCTCCCAAAACTGCTGCAACCTCTACCCGATCTATTTAATTCAATGCTTTATTGCTTGCTAATGTATACTAATTTTAATGTATACCTTCTTTATATTACTTGCTTTGTGGATTCAGCAGCTCTATTGGACTTAGTTATAATGTGACATAATACTCTTGCAGCCAAGCAAGTAGTGTTAAGACATGTTCATTCACTTCCTTTCACCAGTAAATTGTCTCAGTTTTTGGTCCTATTGTCAGGTGATTTTGTAGCTTTTTAAAATTTGAATTTTATTATCTAACAATGTTTGCTTCACATTTACATTAAAAGGTGAATGCATGTGCAGTTTGCAAACCCTTGGGTTATGGGCACCTGCACATACAAGCAAGCACCTCGTAAATGATTAATAACAGAAGCCTGATGTATGTACATGTATTTGTTCCTATGGGTGACAAAACTAATTTCCTCTTTCTCCACCTTTAGACATTATTCTTGTCAGTCTTATATGCTTGTGATGTCATTTTTTACAATACTCTGGACTTACGATTATCATATTGAGTGATGTTTGTGTACTTTGCAACTCATGGTCATAATTGACTTATGGCATCCGGAAAAACAGGAGCTGCTTGTTATTTGGGATCGTCGGTAATTAGAAATGTCAGAGCTTTGGAAGCGTTGACTTTTCTGGGAAGAATCTCCAAGTCTTTATAGATCTATTTATGCTTTGTACAGTTAACAGTTTAAAGCAAAGATCAAATAAGATGGCAGAAGATTTGTTTATTTGGGGATCATCCTTTTTCTTAATGCAGAGCAATTTACTGTCAAAATTCATTCGTTGTGGGTACAACAAGAAGTACTTTTTACGAACAGAAGAGAGTGCTAGACTGCTGGTAGAATTGTTTCATTATAAAGGCCATGTAAACAAATGGGAACATTATTTTGTTTGGCTTGTTCCAACGTCTGAAGGTATGGCACTGAGTGGAAACTGGTATATAAGCCAAAGTCACAACTTTTCCTGTGGGAGACTTTTTATAAAGACAGTTTATAACTTTTAGAGGACTGGACATCTAATACAGTTAGCTTTTAACAAACAACTATATATTCTCTGTTAACTTTCCAATCTAGTCAGATCAATTCAGAAATTAATTCTTGCTGCCTTCACCTGGAAATAATGGGTCTTGAGGAAATTATTTAACAATTACATTCTTTTCTGATTTCCAACATAATACTAAAATATTGTGTTGGGTATTATTTGTTTTTATTTAGAGATACAGCATGGTAACATGCCTTTCTGGCCCAACGAGCCTGCGTAGCCCAATTACGTTCATCTCCCTTCTGGCACATATCCCAGCAAGTGAGAGAAATACTACACCTACCCACTCACCTCCTCCCTCACATCCATTCAGGGCACTGAACAGTCCTTCCAGGTGAGGCAACACTTCACCTGCGAACCTGTTGGGGTTATCTGTTGCAACTGATGCTCCCGATGCACCCTCCTCTTCATTGGTGAGACCCGAGGAAACTGGGGGACTGCTTTGTCTAACGCCTCCGTTCCATTCACCAAAAGCAGACTTCTCCGCTGTCCAACCATCTTAATTCCTATCCCCATTTCCGCTATGACATTGTCAGTCCTTGGTCTCCTCTTCTGCCATGATGAGGCCACTCTCAGGGTGGAGGAGCAACACCTGATACTCTGTCTTTTCTTTTCATTTTCCCTCCCACTTCCCTCTTCTATTCCCCATGGCCTCTTACCTCTTCTCACCTGCCTATCAGCTCCCCTGGTGCCTCTCCTTCTTTGGTTTCTCCCTTGGTCTGCTCTCCTCTCCAGCTGGATTTCTTCGTCTCCAGCCTTTCCCAGCCACCTGGCCTCACCTATCACCTTCTAGCTTGTCCTCCTCCCCCTCACCCCACCTTTTCATTCTGATGCCTTCCCCCTTCCTTTCCAGTCCAGATGAAGGGTCTCAGCCTGAAACGTCGACTGTTTATTCATTTCCATAGATGCTGCCTGACCCACTGAGTTCCTCCAGCATTGTGTGTGCATTGCTCTGGATTTCCAGCATCTCCAGAATCTCTTGTATTTATAATTAGCTCACTAAACTATACGTCTTTGGAATGTGGGAGGAGATCGTCGTGCTCATGGAGAGAGCGTACAGACAACAGTGGGAATCGAACCCATATCGCTGGCTTTGTAATAGCATTACATTAACCACTATGTTATTGTGCTGACAGTTCATGGGAGTATAATATGTAGGAGGATTTTACCAATTACGACAATATATTTACATTATTGCCGGTGCCCACTGCTGCCAAGACATTAAACGCTGGAATTCTCACCCTAAGCTTGCCAGTTTTTGTACCCCTTGCTGCTCCTTTGTGCTGCCGGGCAGCACCTTTAGTATAAAGAGTAATGGTTGTAAATGGGTAACCACTGCTGTAAGGCTGTAAGCTCTAAGTAGCCTAACAGGTGGTTGACTGGTCTTCGGGTTGTGCCATTGTTTGTGCAAGCTTTCAGAGTTAATCTGAACGAGCCACGGGAGCAGAGAACTACATTTGCTGGAGCTTCGGGGCTTGGTTGTTTCTCAACTTTTGGAATATAGAGGCCAAATACCACACCAGTGCAAACATTTAAGGCTCAGTCTAATGGAAGCAGAGGTTCCCAACCTTTTGTTTATGCCATGAGCCAATACCATTAAGCAGGAGCTCTGTGGATCTCAGCCTGGGAACCATTGAATAGAAATGAGACGGAGTGAGTTTAAGAATTTCACAACAATGAATTCCAGTTCTGTGGACAAATTACAGCTTGAGAAGTGGGGAACTGTTGGCAAGATATGAGAAACATTTAGTAATTACACTCCGTAGCCTCTTTATGAGGTGCCCCCATACGTAATAAAGTAGCCGCTGTGTGTATGTTCGTGGACTTCTGCTACTGTACTGTAGCCCATCCACTTCAAGGTTCGATGTATTGTGCGTTCAGAGATGCTCTTCTGCACACCATTATTTTAACACATGATTAATTGAGTTACTGTCGCCCTGCTGTCAGCTTGAACCAGTCTGGCCATTTTCCACTGATCTCTCTTACTAACAAGGCATTTTCACCCTCAGAACTGACGCGTACTGGTTGTTTCATTTTGTTTTTCGCACTGTTCTCTGTAAATTCTAGGAATGTTGTGCATGAAGATCCCGGAGGTACTCAAATCACACGGTCTGCCACCAACACTCAAAGTCACTTATCACATTTCTTCCCCATTCTGATGTTCGGCCTGAACAACTGAACCTCTTGACGAAGCTCGAATTCAAGTTTATTGTAATCTGACTACATATGTATACAATGAAACAAAACAACATTCCTCCTGACCACAGTGTACTGACACAACATATAACGCACATAAACCCAAAATATTATACTTCAGAGGTTAATTCAAATGCATGTAGTAAAGCGCAGTACAGGCAAACAGTAAATAAGCTTGCTGTACAAGTGACGAGAAGGGTATTCATTAGTCTCACAACCTGAGGTAAGAAGCTGTTACCCAGTCTGGCAGTCCCAGTCCTGATGCTTCTGTACCTCCTTCCTGAGGATAGTGGCTCAAATAATTTTTTTTGGATGCATGGTAGGGATCCTCAACCATGCTTTGGGTCCTTTGTTTGCAAAGCTTCTGGTAAATGTCATGAATAAGAATAAGGGAGATCCCAATAATCCTCTCGATGGTTTTTACTATCCTCGGTAGGGTTTTGCGGTCCGATGCCCTGCAGCTTCCGTACCACACAGTGATGCGGCCAGACAGACCACTCTCGATGGTGCTTCTGTAGGAAGTTGTTAGAATGGGGGCAGGGAACCCTGCACACCCCAATCTCCTCAGAAAGTCCAGATGCTGTGTGGCTAAAGGGATCAGGGGGTATGGGGGGAAGGCTGGTACAGGGTTCTGAGTTGGATGATCAGCCATGAATGGCGGTGCAGGCTCGAAGGGCTGAATGGCCTACTCCTGCACCTATCTTCTATGTTTCTATGTTTTCTTGACCAGTCAGTAGGTGTTGTGTGCACAGGTTAGATCATCCATTATGCGCACATGAAGGAATTTTGTGCTCTTCACTCTCTCCACAGCAAAGCCATTGATGTGTAATGGAGAGTGATTCACCCATGCCTTCCTGAAGCTAATGAGGCCACCCATGATGGTATCATCAGTCAGTCTGATGCGGTTTGAGCTGGATCCAGCAGTGCATTCGTGAGTGAGCAGCAGTGGGCTGAGCGCAGAACGCTGGACGGGTACCAGCGCTCAGTGTCCTGACAAAGGATTCCGGCCCAAAACGTTGACTGATCGTTTCCACGGATGCTGCCGGACCTGCTGAGTTCCTCCAGCGTGTTGTGTTGCTCAGCGTGATGAAGCTTGAAATGTTACTGCCAACTCAAACTGACTGAAGTCTTTCCATCTAAAAGTCCTAGATCCTGTTACAGAGAAGGGAGGTGAGTTCCAACAAGGACAGTTCACCCACTGGCCTCTGTGCATGTTAAACACTGAGCTGAAGTTGATGAACAACATCCTGACATGAAAGGCATTGATTTCTGAGTGGGACAGGATGGAGTGGGGGGCCGAGGCTATAGCATCATCAATGGACCAGTCTGAGCGGTAGGTGAACTGGAAAGGGTCTAATGTAGCTGGAAGGTGGGACTTTACACGATCCATTACCAGCTGCTCAAAGCACTTCATGACTACTGAAGTCAGTACCACTGGATGGTATTCATTTAGGCCAGTTACGGCTGCTCTCTTCAGCACCGGAATGATGGTGGCTGCCTTAGAGCCTGCAGGGACAGTGGCCTGTTTCAGAGAGATTTTAACGATGTCCGTTAAGGCCTCTATTAGCTGGGCTGCACAGTCGTTCAGCACCCGATCAGGTATGTTGTCCAACCCTGCAGTCTTGCATGGATTTGCCCTGGCTAGGATCCACCTCGCCTCAGTTGTGACTTCCTATGAAACCTGTTCCTCGGGAAGAGTGGGGACTTTCCTCGAAGTCATATCATTCAGTTGGTCAAATCATGCATAGGGCAATCAGCCTATCAGGAAGGGAGGCACCACTGTCGTTGACATGCAGGACTTGTAATCTGTTATGGTTTGTATACCTTACCACATACACTGTGTGTCCCCGGTGTCACAAAGGTGTCTGAATTTTCTGTGCCTACTCACACTTGCTTTCCTGATGCTACGGGAAAGGGTGGCTATTGCTGACCACAGAGTCGTCCTGTCCCCTGATCGGACAGCAGCGTCCTCATTCCTGAACAATGTATGAACCTCTGCAGTCAGCCATGGTTTCAGGTTTGCCCTGGCCATGTAGTGTTTAATCACAGTGACATCCTTGATGCATTTTCCCATGTAGCCAGTCACCGATCCCACATATTCATCAGTTGACGTGATGATCGTAGGTAGCCGACTCCCTAAAAATGCTCCAGTCCGTGCTTTCGAAAGAGTCCTGCAGTGCCATGGTGGTACCACCTGGCCAAGTCGTGATCTCCCTGAGAACTGGTTTGACTGGTTTAAGTGGCCATTGAATGTATTTGGAGTGAAGGGAGATGATTTTCCACAGATCGTGGAACAGTGCAGTACTGCGATGTCTGTGCTGAGCATGATGGCAAATTAAGCAAAGGCCATGATCCACATCCCTCCAAACCATGCTGGTTCTGTGTCCGTCTGATGCTCCTGTGTTGACGACATCATCGAGGTAGCAGGTAAAATTGATAAAAAGAATAAAGCCATTCATGATTGAAAGAAAACTCTGCCTCTGGTACAAATAGGGTCAGGATGTCTTTTGATAATGTGGTTAAGCAGGAGGGCAATCAATATCTCATTCACTGAGATTGCTGAGGTATTGTGTTGCCTGGAGGTCAATGGAAAGTTGCAATGCAGTTGGTAGCACTGCTGCCTCACGGCTCCGGCGACGCAGATCGGGTCCTGACCACCCGTTTTCTCTGTGCAGAGTTTCTCTGTCGCCTGTGGATGCCCCCGTTTCTCACCGCATCCCAAGGACTGGCTGGCTGGTGAGTTAACTGGTCACTGTAAATTGCCCCTAGTGTAGGTGTGAGGCAGGAGAATTGGGAGGAGGAAGGGGATGATTTAGGGATATGAGGGAGTAGGAGTTACAGGGCAATGTGGGGAAAACAGTAATCTTCTAAGAGCCAACAGTTACATGATGGACTGAATGGCCTCTTTGTGCTGTATGGTGAAATGAGAATCTTCTTTCTTCTAAGTTGCATGTTGCACCTGATTCCCAGGATGCAAGAGTGATGACAGCCTGGGTGCCGAGCCACGGGATCTGTTCAAAGGTGTACCATGGGAGGGTGTACGGACAGTTCTGACAACGTGGTGACAGAGAGCCCAAGGGAGATTGCAGTGAATCCTGAGTGGAAGGCCAGTCAGTAAAGAGATGCCAGGCACACCAGCGCCATTGCCAAGAGAGAGAAGACCCCGGTGTGGTCAAACCTGTGATTCTGTTTTAAAAAAAGCTTCTATAGAAATTTTGAAAACTACTGCTTTTGTGCTAAAGAGGTTGTAGAGAGGTACGATATTGGTTGTAAAAGGGTAATTTTTGCTCCAAGCCGAGTGCCAGATGGTGGATTGAGTTGTAACACATCAGAAACTTTCAGAGTTAGTCTCAGGGAGATGCTGGGATTAAATTGTCATGTTTGCCAGAGTTCTTCGTCACTTCAGCCGCAATCCAGGTCACGCAAATGCTCAGCAGCATTGTTTGATGGGGTTCTTGATTGCATTTGAAACATGTTGTATGTGCTACATAAATGTTATTGTCAGTGAATGGAGGATTCAATACACAGGAACAGCAGTTTTGCTAAGCTGGAGTTGGGTACCACTGATTCCCCAACAGGGCTATGCATTCCAGAGAACTGGTGTACGACTTCCATGGAGAGGAAATGACAAAAAGCCTCTTGTGATCTCAATTGAAAGAGCCATGTTAAGATAAAATGTCCTTTTTGTGCCAGTGAGGTGCTGACATTACAGTCAACAAGCTCTTTCTACAATAAATTATCTAGATACAAAGATTATGGCTGGCAGCATGTGTAGGAATGTGTTTTCTTTTTGAAGTGCGATCCATGCTAATACTGCATGGTTTAGTGAATTTGCCTTTTATGGACATGTAGTGCTATATATTTAAAGACAGCATGAAAAATTCACACTTTTTGCAGCAGGTGGCTCAGCCCTTGTCCTGGGTGGTGAGATAGTGTATAGCAGCCAGGGCAAAGTTCATATCATAGGCAAAAAAGCATAGAACCCAGGAATTTCTCTCTGTCTGTAAGTTCTCGTATTTTTTAAAAAAAACATCCACAATAGTAAACTTCTTTGAAATTGCAGATCAATAGAACTTAGTATCAATAATGCCTCAGGAGATTTGTTATCTGCTAAGACAGTCCCTCGAAATAAGCAAATAATGAGGTCATTGTTACTGTTCGATTTTGTAATTGGGTTAGATCCTCAACCATCCAGTTATCTTGTAGGTTTAATTCACTTGTGCTCAAATGAGCCAATTATAATTTTCTGAAGTACTGAGATGGTTAAAAAAGTGTTTTTGTAAATTACACTGGTGTGCACTTGGGAATGTTAGGAAGCTCCGGGATAAAGCTGCTGCCAGTTTTCTGGTGGTATTTTTAGATTTTTGTTTTGAGCATGACCAGTGAGACTGCGTGAGTGTTTATACCCTCATGTTGTAATGTGGCCCACTGCTGGTTACCGAGAAGATGAATTAAGCCCAAGGTATTTGTTGCCTACATGTCAAAAATGAGGAATGAGGAGAATAAAGGGAGATCTGATAAAGACATTGTTCACTTCTCAGTCTCTTCTTTCTCCACCCGATCTTGCCCTGGTTTCAGTGAGTTTTTAATAATCTAGCCAGGTTTTGTGTCAGTAACGGAACTTTTTTACTTAAACACTCAAGTCAATGTTCATGTTAATTTCATGTGAAAATGAAATAAAACGAACAATCAGACTCATTATTCTCACTTGTTGTACACAGTGCAACAGGAAGCAAGAGGAGAAATTTCAAATTGATCACTTTATGTAATGTACAGCAAATTTCTTGATGTTTACAAATTGTGTAAGGATGACTAATAAAGTAATTGCTACACAAAAAGAATTGCCAGGTATCTGAGAATGGAAATTTGTCTGCATTCCTAGTGTGTGTTCATTGAGTAGAACTTTGCTTCAATGTACTTGCTGTCATAGAGTTACACAGTGTGGAAACAAGCCCTGTAGCCCAATCCGTGCATGCTGACGAAGATACCTTCCTGAGCTAGGCCTATTTGCCCGCAATTTGGACCATATCCATCCACATGTTTAAATATCTTAAACATAATTGTATCTGTCTCTACAACTTCCTCTGGCGGCTTGTTCCGTACACCCTTTGTGGTAAAACTTGCCTGTTAGGTCCTGTTTCATCTAATCTTTAAGCAATTGTTTCTCAGGTTTAAGATTTCACTAGTCTGTTACTATGATTATCACAAAAAAAAACTTTATTATGATTATATAAGTGAGAGATAGATAGATCTTATTTGTAACCATTCCTTTTTTTCTTAATAAGGTTAGCTCATTTGTTACAAATGAGTGCAGTCGAACAGAGCGATTTGGGAATACAGATCCATAATTCCTTGAAAGTGGCATCGCAGATAGATAGGGCCATAAAGAGAGCTTTTGGCATATTGGCCTTGATAAATCAGTGTATTCAGTATTGTAATTGGGATGTTATGTTGAAGTTGTATAAGGCATTGGTGAAGACTAGATTGGAGTGCTGTGTGCAGTTTTGGTCACCTACCTACAGGAAAGATGTGAATAAGATTGAAAGAGTGCAGAGAAAATGCCCAAGAAAGTTGCTGGGACTTGAGGACCTGAGTAATAGTGAAAGGTTGAATAGGTTAGGAGTATATTCCCTGGAACGTGAGGGGAGATTTTGATAGAGTTATACACAATTATAAGATGTATAGATAAGGTAAGTGCAAGCAGTCTTTTTCACTGAGGTTGGATGAGACTTCACCTAGAGGTTATTGGTTAAGAGTGAAATGTAAAGGGGAACATGAGGAGAAAGCTCTTCACTCAGGCTGCTGGCAATGTGGAATGAGCTGCCAGTGCAAGTGATGAATGGGGGGTCAATTTCAACATTCAAGAGCAATTTGGATAGGTACATGGATGAGAGGGGTATGGAGGCCTGTGGCCCAGGTGCAGGTCAATGGGAGTAGGCAGATTAATGGCTTGGCATTCTAGATGGGCTGAGTGGCCTGTTGCTGTGCTGTAGTGTTTTGTGACTCTATGCCTGCAGCTGGGAAATCCATCCTGTTAGTCTCCCAAATTAACTTCCTGACCAACAGACCACAATCAGAGCACAAGCACCTTCACCATGTTCATTCCCAGTACTGGCACCCCTCGAGGCTGCATCTTCAGCCACTTTCTCTGCACCCTGTACACTAACAACTGTGTGGCCAGATTCTGCTCTACCTCCATCTACAAGTTTGCAGATGACCACCACAGTAGTCCAAACCTCAAAAAACGACGAGTCGGAATTCAGGAAGGTGGTAGAATACTTAGTGACATGGTGTCATGATAACAACCGTATCCTCAATGTCACCAAAGCAAAGGGGATGGTTGTTGATTTCAGGAAGGGGTCAATGCACATACTCGTGTCTACATCAACGGTGCTAAGATCAAGAAGGTTGAACACCACCTATAGCCTATGTTCGTCCAACCACATTGGCAACATGGCCATGTAACTTCCCAGCACCTCTACTTCCTCAGGAGGCTAAAGAAGTTTGGCATGTCCCCTTTGCTCTACTATCTCCTTCCAATATTTTTATTATTAATTTTACATATAAAAATACAGAGTACAAGAAAAAATATATATCAATACATTATACTAAATCGCATATGAAGACTCCTTACCCAATATTCATACAGATTACTTAATTCATAACATTGAAATATAGTAATTTTATTATATAAAAAAAATCTAAGCCACTACCAAGACCGAAGCTGATTAGTAAAGAAAAAAAAAGAGAAAAAAATTATTAGTCATCATCTGTGCTTTAACAGCAAATCAAAGGTTTTGAAAATAATTCAAAGAAGGTCCCCACAACGTTTGAAAGTCCTGGCTAGATTCAGAGATTGAACATTGAATCTTCTCTAAATTTAAACATGACGTCACATCACGTAACCATTGAGCGTGAATAGGAGGGGCCACATCTTTCCATTTAAGCAAGAGCGTCCTTCTGGCCATAAGAGAAATAAAAGTCAAAATGTGTAAGTCAGATGACTCCAAAATAATATCTAATTTTTTAATTATTTTTTTAAAACCTCTATAATTGATGTGGCTGTTAAAGAATGGGATAGATTAGGTATTAAATGCTTTCAGGACTTGTTTGTAGAGGGAAGTCTCTTTTTGTTTGAACAATTGTCAACTAAATATAGTTTACCCAAAACTCATTTTTTTCGATACCTACAAATAAAATATTTTTTACGGTCTCAGATAAGTACATTTCTTAAAAGTCCTGATAAGCATCTACTAGATGTAATTTTTAATTTGAAACCTTTTTATAATGGATCTATATCTAAAATTTATAATATGCTGTTGGGAATGAGAAGTGTTCCTTTAGATAAAATTAAAAATCCTTGGGAATAAGATTTACAGACTTAAATTTCTGAGGAAACTTGGCATCAAATTTTTAAATTGGTTAACACTTCATGTGCCCTCCACTCTCTCCTACAATTTAAAGTGGTCCGTAGGGCCCATATGACCAAGGATAAGTTGTCTCGTTTTTATTTAGATATATCTCTGTATTGTGATAAATGTGATAATGGAGAAGCTTCACTCATTCATATGTTTTGGACATGCCCGAGTCTTGGAAAATATTGGAAAGAAGTATTTCAAACTTTCTCGATACTTTTCAAAGTAATCTTTAAGCCTAATCCTTTGACTGCTTTATTTGGTATTGTTGGAGGAAAGGATATTATTTTGGAGTCATCTGACTTGCTCTACTATCGATGTGCTACAGAAAACATCCGATCCAGATGCATCACATTTGGTGTTGGCAACTGCTCTGCCCATGACTGTGAGAAACTCCAAGGAGCTGTGGGCACAGGTCAGCACATCACAGAAACCAGCCACCTCTCCATGGACCCCATCTACATTTCTCACTGCCTTGATAAAGAATCCAGCATAATTAAAGACATATGCCCACCTCGGGCATTTTTTCTTTTCACCTCGTCAGGCTGAAGATACAAATACCTGAAAACACGTACCACCAGACTCAAGGACAACTTCTCTTCTACTGTTATCAGACTGTTGAATAGTGTTCAAGTATGATAAGTTGGACTCTTGACTTCACAATCTACCTCATTGTGACCTTGCACCTTACTGTCAACCTGGACTGCACTTGTTATTACATTTTATTCCGCACTCTGTTATTGTTTTACCTTGTAGTACCCGAATGCACTGCTGTAATGAACTGTATGGACAGTGTGCAAGATAAGTTTTTCACTCTCCCTTACTACATGTGACAATAATAAACCGATTTACCAAAAGTTTGATTGTATCTATGGGCTGCCCAAAGTTGGATATTCATAAACTGCAGAGAAACCTGCAGTTCCATTTTTTTCTTACAGTAACTATATTCCAATTTCTGCAACTATTGTTTGAAATGATATTATGTCACTTATCACATTAACACCCATCTCTGTGACACATACATCTCTGACATGAACGGTCTTGCCTATTGTTGGCATTGCAGTTTATAACCCAAATACTTTGGTTCAATGGATCCATTGCCACCACTCTTAGAGATCAGGAGCTTTCCATTCACTGTGTCTGGCAGACTTTTATTTGTGAAACTAGGACCGTTGGATGGTGAGGCTGTTTAATGGGGAAGAACAAAATTCTTCGATCAATGTCTTTTATGGGTTTTCTAATTTTTAAAGATTTGTTTTGATTTTAAGATTTTAATTATGGTTTGTGATTTTTGAACTGTTTATGATAATAACCTTTACTAATTTTGTTTACAGAAAAACTGTACAACTCAACCGGTCCTGATTTAAGAAGATCACTTTTCTCCTTGAAACAGCTATTTCAGGTACTGCATCACTCCAACAATTAAAGAAATGTTGTATTTTACAAATACAAAAAAAGTTGTAATATTGACAAAGAAATTTGCAAAAGTCATGACAATGATACAGGTAATTTAAACCAGTCAGCTAGGGTGGTGTTTATCCACATTGTGATTCTGTTTAATCTCGGGCTCATCCACCCACCTTTGACCTGCCTCATTTTCAGCGGGCTCTCGTTAATTATTTTCATTCATGCAAGGAACCAGCACTTGAGGTATCTGAAGTACCACAGCCTGGAGCTGTGATGCAGACCCAGACCACATTTTAGATGTGTGCCCATTGACTAAATTCATCAGTACTCTGGCTGAGACAGTCCTTGTCTGCAAGAATACTGCTGTTATGTATAGAATATATGAAATCCGTATTTCTTCTCGCGGTTTCCTTCATATGTCTATGTAATAAAGTTTGCAATGCCAGTAGGGTTTCTGTATTAACTCCCTCTGTCCTGAATCTCTTGCATTTGTCCTTATGCCGACCTCCTCATACCGTGCTCTCCTCATGCTGGAAATTGTGTGTTTGGTCACCTTCTCCCAACATTGCAAATCATTAAATATATTTATCACAAATTTTTCTAACTTGTAAGGTGCTAAGAAAATATACTGTGATTTGTGTATATCACATAACAGATTGCATCCTAGTAACTTTACATCATTATGTTCTGTAAAAACAAGGCGTTTTTTTTTGCAGCAAGTGAAGCTTTTTTCTAGGCTTATTTTTGCCTCTTGACTTCTCTATACTGTTAGTGATAAAACCCAGATTATTAGAGTATTCTGCTCTTTAATCCAGAAACTGTATCTTTAATGGGCAATGAATTAATCCCGCCTCGTTGTTTTACTCTTCCCCAGTACTAAACGTAATAAAGTTCTTGTATAGACATGCATCATACTTTATATAGAACAGTATTCTTCGATTTACAAATGTTTAATTTGCTAATTTTAGCTATGGGCTCTTCGGGCACTAAAGATTTAGAAGTTTTTTTTGTAATACTACGCTTTACCCATGAGGGACGCAGCAAAATGCCATATTATGTTTCATCTACCTGCCTTAATTTATTAAACGTTTATTAATGAAACATTTTCCAGGAATGTATTTCCTTTTGTAATCTGAGCAGCACTTGTACTTAGACTCTTCTGATTTGCTTTAATATGCAAGAAGTAATTCAGATGACTGGCCATTTAACCTGCGATGTGTCCGAATCTGTCTCCAACTTCTCCCGTAACCCCAGCTCACTGTGAGCAACATCGCTGAGAGTCTACCTTTTTGTTATGAAGAAAAAGCAACATGATAAAGGTGCAAATGATTTGGTTACATCTGTACCTGCAAAAGTTTTTGAACTGCTGCTGTGGTTGTGACTATAGCTGCAGCCTGAGCTGAAATGGGCCAGCACGATAGCGTAGTGGTCAGCACATCGCTTTGCAGTACCAGCGACCGGGGTTCAATTTCTGCCGCTGCCTGGAAGAAGTTTGTATGTTCTCCCCGTGACCGTGTGGGTTTCCTCCGGGCGCTCTCACTTCCTCCCACTGTCCAAAGACATACCAGTGGATAAGTTAATTGGTTACTGTAAATTGTCCCGCCATTAGGTTAATATTAAATCGGGGATTGCTGGGCAGCATGGCTGGAAGGGCTGAAGGGCCTATCCCATGCTCTACCTCAATAACTAAATACTGGGAAACACTTCAAACCTGTCTACAGTCTTGATTCAAATTAAATTAGAAGAACGTTGGTGGATAAAAGCTGAAGTAACTAATCAGCCCCTTAAATCTGTCTGGCATTCCATGAGATCACGACTGACCTGGATCTAACAAGCTTTCCCAATCTCTCCCCATATCTCTGAACTGGAGTCTCAACCTCCAAAGAGAAGAAATACCTATTCACTTATGTTTACAGTGGGCATCTTGTTATTCTGAAACTGTGCCTCCTAGTGGGAGATCTCTCTGTAATTGGGAACATATTCTCAGCATCCCCCCGTCATTACCCACCCAGAATGTTTCAATATGATCACCTTTCACTTGCCGATACTCCATTGAGTTACAGGGTCAGTCTGCTCACCCTGTCTTCGTATGTCAACAACTTCATCTCACGAATCGACTGCGTGAACATTTGTTTGCTGCCTTCATTGTAAGCACACCCTTGCCTAAGTACCAAGAGCAAAACTTGCTGCAGTACTTGAGGTGCAGTGTCAACAGCCGCCTGTAAGCTTTCCTGAAAATTTTCCTCCTTTTTTTTCAGTCAACAAGCAATAAAGGGCACCAGCTTTCCTAATCGCATGCTATTTTGCATGCAAATCCTTTGTGGTTTATTTATTTCCTTTATACTGCAAACTCAAAGACAACCACAACCTTGTCATAGGGCTTGCAGGCTTGCATGGCTTAATTACTGGGAGAGCTATGTTGGCTGGAGTCAGGAACTTGTGATTTGATTCTTGGTTGAGTCACGCACCCCAAACAGGTTAAAGGATAGAGGCCAGACTACAGATGAAGTAGGACCAGAGGGCACTGCCTCAGAATTGAGAGAAGTCCACTTACAACAGAGATGAGGAATAATTTATTTAGCCAGAGTTGACTCTGGGACTGCAGGAAGTGATTCTGAGAGCTCTGGATACCTTTCTTCTGAACGTGTTGGCATTCTAAGGCATGGCAAGCTTCACTGTATGGTGAGGAGAATAATGTGCGAGTAGACTGTCTGACACCAGCATTTCCTTTGCCATTGGGAAAGCCACCTCACACTGCTTTGTCCATTGCCATTTCTTCCTGATCTGTAGTAAAGAGTTTAAAGGGTAGAGCACACTAGCAGGAACTTGTAGTAATTGACAAATCCTAAAAATGATTGCAATTGTAACACGTCCTTTGGGGCATCCACCACTGCTTGAATTTTCTCGGCACACGTGTGTTATCCTTGTGATTCAAAAGTGTGACCACAGTTGATTGGTTGAAAACAATTGACACTTGTGTTGTGCTTTAGCTCATAATCTTCTATTTTTTTTAACACTGTCCTGAGATTTTGGAGATGTAGCCTTGTCATCCTTACCAGCAGCAATGATGTCACCCAGGTAACACTGACTGCCTGGGCAGCCTTGCAGTACCTGGTCATGGCTTCCTGTCAGAGTGCAGGTGCAGATGCTACTCCAAAATCAAGCCTATCATAGTGATAAAACTCTTTGTGAGAAACACTTTGGACTCTTCTTCCATCTCTATCTGTAGGTAGGCCTCAGCTAAGTCCACTTTGCTGAAGTGTTACCTTCCAAAAAGGTTTGCAAGAGTATCCTCTATCCTGGGCAGAGGGTATTGAACTGCTTTCAGTACTGGGTTGATGGTGACCTTAAAATCACCACAGATCCTGACAGACCCATTCTTTGCTACTGGGACCACTGACATTGCACAAGGGCTCCACTCAACCTTGGAAAGAATTCCCTCAGTCTCCATGCAATTTAGCTGTCCAGCTACTTTATCATGGATGGCATAAGGAGCTGGATGGGCTTTTCAAAACATGGGTGTGATATTTTCAACTAACAGTACTTTACCTTTGATATATTTGAGTTTTCTACTGCCATCCTTGAACATTGCTGTGGCAGCTTCCAGCACCTTTCAGTTGGCTTTATTGCAGGGGGTGTGCCATGCAAACTGTGGGTGGATCTCCAACCAAGTTGTAGTTGTCTCAGCCAATCATGGCCCCACAATACTGGCCCTCCTGTTTTTACCTCATACAAGCCCAATGTGGCTTGTTGGTTGTTGTATTTCACAGTTACGGATGTCATTCCCACAGGAGTTATTTTTTCTCCAGTATGAGTTCTTAGTTGGATATCTGCAGGCTTCAGTTCAATATCTTCGAAATTCCATTCAAATTTTCTTGTGAGATGATTGAAACAACTGAGCTGAGCTATTTTACTTAAGTTGCTGTTCATTTCTGGTGTGAGTCATATTGGTTGATTTCTGATAGTTTTCACATGGTAAATCTCAATGCTGAGAATTTACTGAGAAGTCCTGTGTCACTTCCATCATTATCAGATTTTTTACCAACAGCATGGTGGATTAGTGTTTTTTTTTTTGAAACTGCAACTTGACTTTTTAACCTTTTCTCTTCCCTGTGTAGACCATTTATTTTTGTCTGCCTGGCATACTCTTTATATGTGTCCGACTTTGTTGCATTTTCTGCAAGTATTGCCTTTAAATTGACATTGATCTGGTGTACGTGATCCCCTGCCACAATGATGATGCAGTTTGTCTGGCCAGGCTGGTTTCTGTTTAGACTTTGTAATTTTCTTCATGCTCACTTTCATTCCTGACTGCAACTCAATTGCATCTCTGATTGCCATTTCGATTGATACAGCCATTTCAGCTGCTCTTCGAAATGTAAGTTGTGCTTTAGTTGGGAGCTATTTTTGAATGCTTTCTTGTAAAATTGCACAAACTAAACAATCTCAATACAAAATTAAGCTCATCACTGAACTGACGATGCTCAATCTCTTCAATTCGGTCATGTATGTTGAAGTGGACTCCCCATCTTTTTGATTCTGCTCATGAAACCTCAAGTGTTTTGCAATCAACAATAGCTTTGGTTCTAAATGATCCTGCATTAGTTTCACAATGTCAACAAAGCTCATTTTGGCTAGCTTGGTGGGAACAGTCAAAGTTCTAGTCAAACTTGTACACCTTTAAACCTAATGCACCCAGCAAAATTGGTACTCCCTTCTCATTGGCTATTTCATTGTCTTCAAAATACTTCTCTGTTAGGTCAGTATATGTGAGCCACTTATCCATTGAGCATTCAAATGCATTTATCTTTCCAATGTAGGCAGGCAATTCTGCTCTTTTGTTTAATAATTAATATCACCCGATACTCAATATTTATGAAAACATGAATTCTTCCATTTTATGCCTTCTTAAAAAACTCAACTGTCTCTGGTTGTTCCTGAAGAAGTATGTGCTGCTGTTTTTTTTTGCTCAACCGTTTCGCACTGTACTTTTTTAAAAACTTGATTGTGTCGCTGTGCTTTAACAGGAAAGTAGTCATCTCAGGTTTCACTTAAACTTCCTTGTCACCACTGTTATGCTTTGTAACTCCAACACATTAAATTAATTAAAAGATAAAACAAGGAGCTGAGAGATAAACATGCGTACTTCGTTTTTACTTCATGCAAGCCGCAAATATACGACTGGTAGCGTCATGAAATATGCAATCACATATCAAGTCAAGTCAAGTCACTTTTATTGTCATTTCAACCATAACTGCTGGTACAGTACACAGTAAAATTGAGACGTTTTTCAGGACCATTCTGCTACATGAAACAATACAAAAACTACACTGAACTACGTAAAACAACACAAAAACTACACTAGACTACAGACCTACCCAGGACTGCATAAAGTGTACAAAACAGTGCAGGCATTACAATAAATAAAAACAAGACAATAGGCACAGTAGAGGGCAGTAGGTTGGAGTCAGTCCAGGCTCTGGGTATTGAGGAGTCTGATGGCTTGGGGGAAGAAACTGTTACATAGTCTGGTCATGAGAGCCCAAAAGCTTCGGTGCCTTTTGCCAGATGGCAGGAGGGAGAAGAGTTTGTATGAGGGGTACGTGGGTTCCTTCATAATACTGTTTGCTTTACGGATGCAACGTGTGGTGTAAATACATTTTTATATATAAATTTGTTATGAATTATTTAAATTAAATAGAACACTTATTCAAATAATATATTTACAATATTACCCAAATATTAAACACACAACAGTGGTAGCAATTGGTCACAAAGAAATAGTGGGTGAACTCAATGAGTATTTTGTGCCAGTCTTCACTGTGGAAGACACCAGGAGCATGCCATAAGTTTGGAAGGTCTGAAGGTAGGAAAATCACATGGACCAGATGGACTACACTCTGGGGTTCTGAAGGAGGTAGCTGAAGAGATTGTGGAGTCATTAGTAATGATCCTTCAAAAATCAGTAGATTCGGGAATGGTTCTGGAGCACTGGAAAATTTTAAGTGTCACTCCACTCTTCAAGAAGGGAAGGAGGCAAAAGACAGGAAATTGTAGGCCAGTTAGGATGACTTCAATGGCTGGTAAGAATTCAGAGTCCACTGATAAGGATACTACTTTGAGGCACATGATAAAATAGACCAAAGTCAGCATGGCTTCCTTAAGGGGAAATCTTGCCTGACAAATCTGTTGGATTTCTTTGAGGAAATAACAAACTGGATTGACAAAGGAGAGTCAGTGGACTTAGATTCTCAGAAGGCCTTTGACAAGGTGCCACACATGAGGCTGATTAACAAGAGTTCATTGTATCCAAGGAGAGGTAGAAGATTGGCTGACTTGCAAGAGGCAAAGAGTGAGAATAAATGGGGCTATTCCTGGTTGTGTGCCAATGACTAGTGGAGATTGCTTCTTTTTATGTTATATGTCAATGATTTAGATGATGGTATTGATGGTTTAGTGGCCAAGTTTGCAGATTATACAAAGATAGGTGGGAGGGGAGGTAGTGTTAAGGAAGCAGGAGGAGATTAAGAGAATGGACAAAGAAATGGCAGATGAAATACAGTGTAGGGAAGTGTATGGTCATGCATTTTTGGAGAAGGAATAATGGCATAGATGATTTTCTAAATGGGGAGCAAGTTCAGAAATCAGAGGTGATAAGGGATTTGAAACTCCTTGTTCTGAATTTCCTTAAGGGTAACTTGTAAACTGAGTTGGTGGGAAGGAAGGCAAATGCAATGTTGGCATTCATTTTGAGAAGACTGGAATATAAAAACAAGATTGTAATGTTGAAATTTTGTAAGGGAGATTTATAAAGAAGAGATTTGTGGGCATTGAAGAATGTCCAGAGGAAGTTCACAAAAATGTTCCCAGGAATGAAAGGGTTAATGTATGTGGGCCTTTAATGGCTCTGGACCTGTACTCACTGGACTTCAGCAGAACATTATGTGATCTCATTGAAACCTTTTGAATATTGAAAGGTCTCGATATTGGATGTGGAGAGGACGTTTCCCATAGTGGGGGAGTCTGCAACCAGAGGGCTCAGTGTTGGAATACAAGGACATCCCTTTAGAACAGATATGAGGAGAAATTTCTTTAGCCAGACAGTGGTGAAGCTGTGGAATCCAAGTCATTGAGTATTTTTGAAGCAGAGGTTGATACGTTTTTGGTTACTAAGGACATCTAAGGTTACGGGAAGAAGACAGGACAAGGATAATAAATCAGCCATGATGCACTATTTGAGCTGACTTGATGGGCAAAATGGCCTAATTCCTCTCCCATGTCATTAGGTCATAAGGTCCTATAAGAGCAGCAGGTACTGTGCTGATGGATGTTAGAGGAATTCGTGGATGAAGGGACAAGGTCAGGTAATCATGTTGAGGTAGAAGATTAGCCATGCTGTTATTGATTGATGGCTCAGCTCTGGACCAAATGGCCTATTCCTGCTCCTATTTCTTCTGTTCTTGTGATCACCTGGTTCTCATTTGGTACCAGATCTTGCTTGCAGAGCTTTAGGGAAGTTTTGTAAGGTATTCTGACCTAGTGTATTTCAATCTCTGACTGAAACATATGGAGTTTATTAATTTAATTATATAATAAGTCTTATTGCTTACAGTAAATGCAGGATCATGTATCAAATCTCCTTGAGCAATCTATTACTATGCATACATCAGTTTTATTCGATCTTCTTTAACACCCCTGCTATCCCTGCCCCCATTCTAGTCTTCCAACTAAACCGACAGGTATGTCTCCTATTCTTAAGTTGTGAACTTCTGGCAAGACACAGAGGCCGACAAAATAAAAGTGGAAAATAGAGGAAATGCACAGCAAGTCTGTCAGCATCTGCAAAGATAGAAGTTTTAATTTCAGATTCTTCCTCAGAGCCCTGCTTTCCATTTTGTTTTGAATGGTACTTACTGCACGATCGCGCTGGTGACCAACAGCGACATCATGCAGACAGCTTACAAAACTACTGGATACTCTCCTTCTTCTAGATATACTTTGTCTTCTTCTGAACTGTGATCAATTGCAGCCCGCAATTTCCTTTTTAAGAATGTATTTTCTGGCAACTGAATGATCTGGCACTTCTGCGATCTCTTGGAGGCTTTGGAATGCAGCAATGGCTGTACCTGGAGGTGGCTGCGTCGATTCCTAATGGCGGAACATGATCCCGTAGTCGGCTCCATGACTCCGCACTGATTGAAGCATGAAGCGAGATTGGAATCGATGAGGATGAGAGTTGAAAACGAATGGGTGGTCAGTGCCACCTGCTTGTGTTTGACTAGTCTCCCTCTCACTGCTGTTCTTAAGTGGGAGGGTGAGTAGCCAGAAGTCGTGGCCCACGTTGATACCAGTGACATGTGTAGACACGGTGACGAGGTTCTGCAAAGTGCTTTCAGGGAGTCAAAGGACAGGACTTCCAAGGTTGTGATCTCAGGATTGCTACCTGTTCCCACGTGCTAACAAGGCCAGAAACAGGAAGATCATACAGATCATACACATGGCTAAGGAGATGAGTGTAGGAGGGAGGGCTTCAGATTTTTGGTTCATTGGGCTCTCTTCCAGGGAAGGTGGGACCTGTACAGAAGGGACAACTTGCATCTGAACTGAAGGGAGACTGATATCCTTGTGGGACATTTACTTGCTACTGCTCTAACTTTCAAACCAGAGTTTCAGAGGGATAGAAACCAAAGTGCCAGAGCTGATAGTGGAGTGGTTGTGGCAAAAGATATTGTTAAGCCTGCCTATGTACAAAATCAGGAACGCAGTGGTTGAGTATGGTAGGACCAATGTTCTGAGTTGTGTACATTTCAATCCAAGGGTTATTGTAGGTAAGGCAGATGGGCTTAGAGGATGGATCAGCATGTGGAATGATGGCATTAGAGCCTTAAGTGAGACTTGGCTTAAGGAGGGGCAGGAATGGCAGCTCAGTGTTCCATGGTTCCATTATTTTGGACATTTTAGAGCGGGAAGGATTAAGGGAAGGAGGGGTGGCCTCACTAGGAGAGCTTGTCTACTGAGGCAATATGGGTGGAACTGAGGAATAAGAAAGGGATGGCCATATTCATGGTATTACATTATAGACCATCGGACAATCTGCGTGGTTTAGAGGAGCAAATTTATAGAGAGTTTTCAGGCTGTTGCAAGAAACATAAGATTGTGATAGAAGATGATTTTAACTTCCCACATATTGATTGGGACTCTCAAACTGTAAAAACACTGGATAGGATAGAGTTTCTCAAGTGTGTTCAGGGAAGTTTCCTTAATAGGTCCAAGGAGGTCCCAACTAAACAAAGTGCAATATGAGATCTCCATTAGGGAATGAGACAGGGCAGGTGGCAGAAGTTTGTATACGGGAACACTTTGCGTCCAGCAAACATAATGCCATTAGTTTCATGATAATTATAGAGAAGCATATGTGTGGTCCTCCGGTTGAGATTGTCAGTTGGAGAAAGGCCAATTTTGATGGTATCAGAAAGGATCTGGCAAGTGTGGATTGGGACAGGTTGTGTTCTGTGTACTTGATATGTGCGAGGCCTTCAAAAGTGCAATTTTGAGAGAACAGAGTTTATATGTTCCTGTCAGAATAAAAGGCAAGGTTATCAGGTTTTAGTGAACCTTTATCTTCAAGAGATATTGAGGCCCTGGTTAAGAAAAAGTAGGAGGTGTGCAGCAGGTATAGGTAAGCAGGAGAAAGTGAGGTAGAGGTACTAGAGGAATATAAGAAATGCAAGAGAACACACAAGAAGGAAATCAGGAAGCTAAACGAAGGCATGATGTTGCTCTAGCAGACAAGAGGAAAGAGAATCCCAAGGTCTTATACCTATTAAGAGCAAAAGGATAGCAAGGGAAAGCATTGTTCCTCTGGATGATCAGAGTGGTCATCTATGTACTGTCAAAAGAGATGGAAGAGGTCTTAAATTGATTTTTTTGGATCTGCGTTTACTTGGGAGACGGGCACAGAACCTATAGAACTGAGGCAAAACAGCAGTGAGGTCATGGACTGAATACAGATTACAGAGCAGGAGGTATTTGCTCTATTGGGGAAAATAGGGTGGATAAATCCCCAAGGCCTGACAAAGTGTTCCCTTGGACCCTGTGGGAGGCTAGCGCAGAAATTGCAGGGGCCCACAAAAGGTATTTAAAACATCCTTAGCCACGGGTGACGTGCAAGAGGTTTGGAGGATAGCCTATGTTGTTCGTTGTTCATTGTTAAAGAAAGGTACTAAGTATAAACCAGGAAATTATAGGGCGGTAAGTCTGACATCAGTAGTGGGTAAGTTATTGGAAGTTTTTCTGAGGCAACATATATGTTAGTATTTGGATAGACAGTGACTGATTAGAGATATTCAGCATAGCTGTGTACATGGGAGGTCATGTCGAACCAATCTTGCAGAGATTTTTTTTTAAGAAAGTCACCAGGAAAGTCGATAAAGGCAAGGCAGTCAATGGTTCACTACAAGGCCTTTGACAAGGACGCCACATGGGAGGTTGGGCAAGAAGGCTCAGTCATTTGGCATTCAAGATAAAGTTGTAAATTAAGGCAGTGGATCCTTGACTTCTTAACCAGTAGACCATAATCTGTGCAGATTGGAAGTAACATTTCCACTTTGTTGACAGTCAACACTGGCATGCCATGGGGATGTGTGTTTAGCCCATAAGAGAAAATAAGATATAGTACAGAATTAAGCCATTTGACCATCTAGTCTGCTCTGCCTTTTCATCATGGTTGATCCGATTTTCCTCTCAGCCCCAATCTCCTGCCTTCTCCCCGTATCTGTTCATGCCCTGACCTTTAAGAATCTATCAACCTCTGCCTTAAATACACATAAAGACTTGGCATTCACAGCTGCCTGTGACAAAGGATTCCACAGATTCACGACTATGGCTAAAGACATTCCTCCTCATCTCCGTTCTAAAGGGACACCCTCTATTCTGAGGCTGTTTTCTCTGGTCTTAGACTCTCCCACCATAGGAAACATCTTCTCCATACCCACTCTTTCAAGGCCTTTCAACATTCAATAGGTTCCAATGAGGTCTCCCCTCATTCTTCTGAATCCTGGTGAATACAGGCCCAGAGCCATCAAACGCTCTTCATATGAGAAACCGTTCACTCCTGGAATCATTTTTGTGAACCTCCTATGAACCCTGTCCAGTTTTAGCACATCGTTTCTAAGATAAGGGGCCCAAACCTCCTCACAATACTCCAAGTGAGGCCTCACCAGTGCTTTATAAAGTTTCAACATTACATCCTTGCTTTTCTATTCCTGTGCTCTTGAAATGAGTGCTAACATCACATTTGCCTTCCTCACCACAGACTCAATCTGCAAATTAACCCTTAGGGAACCCTGCCCACAGACTCCCAAGTCCCTTTGTGCCTCAATTTTTTTTGTATTTTCTCTTCATTTAGAAAATAGTCTACCCTTTCATTTCTTCTACCAAAGTGCATGACCATACACTTCCCTACTCTGTATTCCATCTGCCACTTCTTTGCCCATTCTCCTAATCTTTCTGTCCTTCTGTAACCTCTCTACTTCCTCAAAATTATCTGCCCCTCCACCTGTCTCCATATCATCTGCAAACCTGGCCACAAAGCCATGAATTCTATCACCCAAATTATTCACATATAATATAAAAAGAATTAGTCCCAACACAGACTCCTGTGGAACACCACTAGTCACCGACAGTCAACCAGAAAAGGTTCCCTTTATTCTCACTCTTTGCCTCCCGCCAATCAGCCACTGCTTTATCCATGCTAGAACTTATCCTACAATACCATGGGCTCGTAGCTTATTAAGCAGCGTCGTGTGTGGCACCTTGTCGACATCCATGATTCTCCTTTGTCTATTCTGCTTGTTATTTTTTCAAAGAATTCCAACAGATTTGTCAGGCAAGATTTTGCCTTGAGGAAGCCATGCTGACTGTGGCCTATTTTATCATGTGCATCCAAGTACACTGAGATCTCATCCTTAATGATTGACTTCAATATCTTCCCAAACACTGAGGTCAGACTAACTGGCCTACAGTTTCCTTTCTTCTGCCTCTCTCCTTTCTTGAAGAGTGGAATGACATTGCAATCTTCCAGTCTTCTGGAACTATTCCAGAATCCAGTGATTCTTGAACCATCATTACGAATGCCTCCATGATCTCTTCAGCCACCTCTTTCAGAACTCTGGCGTGTACACCTTGTGGTCCAGGGAACTTATCTCCCTTCAGACCTTTCGGTTTCCCAAGAGCCTTCTGTCTAGTAATGTTCAGAGCAGTGATTGGTCCACATGGCTGTGAAAGAAATTAGAGGGAACGTTGATCATGATGTCAAGAGAACACCTTGTACAAGGGAACTATCTGAATTATCACACTACTCATACAGATGAACTCATTACACAGTACACTGAGTTAGAACAAGGTAAACAATAACAATTAGAACAAAGTCTAGCAGTTACAGAGAAGCTGTCTTATATGCCATCCGTTTGCTAAGTGTGTCCAAATTTTTCTGCTTTTGAAAAGATGCTGCTTCATATCCTCTATATATGTCAATCTGCAGTCTTTGTAGTGTGTGTTATGTTTTCTGCCAAGTGAACTGTGCATGTATGATTTGATGGCATAATGACGTATGCCATTTAGTCATAGTCATAGTCATAGTCATACTTTATTGATCCCGGGGGAAGTTGGTTTTCATTACAGTTGCACCATAAATAATAAGTAGTAATAAAACCATAAATAGTTAAATAGTAATATGTAAATTATGCCAGTAAATTATGAAATAAGTCCAGGACCAGCCTATTGGCTCAGGGAGGAGTTGTAAAGTTTGATGGCCACAGGCAGGAATGACTTCCTATGACGCTCTGTGCTGCATCTCGGTGGAATGAGTCTCTGGCTGAATGTACTCCTGTGCCCACCCAGTACATTATGTAGTGGATGGGAGACATTGTCCAAGATGGCATGCAACTTAGACAGCATCCTCTTTTCAGACACCACCGTGAGAGAGTCCAGTTCCATCCCTACAACATCACTGGCCTTACGAATGAGTTTGTTGATTCTGTTGGTGTCGCAACCCTCAGCCTGCTGCCCCAGCACACAACAGCAAACATGATAGCACTGGCCACCACAGATTTGTAGAACATCCTCAGCATCGTCCGGCAGATGTTAAAGGACCTCAGTCTCCTCAGGACATAGAGACTGCTCTGACCCTTCTTGTAGACAGCCTCAGTGTTCTTTGACCAGTCCAGTTTATTGTCAATTCGTATCCCCAGGTATCTGTAATCCTCCACCATGTCCACACTGACACCCCGGATGGAAACAGGGGTCACCGGTACCTTAGCTCTCCTCAGGTCTACCACCAGCTCCTTAGTCTTTTTCACATTAAGCTGCAGATAATTCTGCTCACACCATGTGACTAAGTTTCCTACTGTAGCCCCGTACTCAGCCTCATCTCCCTTGCTGATGCATCCAACTATGGCAGAGTCATCTGAAAACTTCTGAAGATGACAAGACTCTGTGCAGTAGTTGAAGTCCGAGGTGTAAATGGTGAAGAGAAAGGGAGACAAGACAGTCCCCTGTGGAGCCCCAGTGCTGCTGATCACTCTGTCGCACATGTACTGTGGTCTGCCAGTCAGGTAATCAAGAATCCATGACACCAGGGAAGCATCCACCTGCATTGCTGTCAGCTTCTCTCCCAGCAGAGCAGGGTGGATGGTGTTGAACGCACTGGAGAAGTCAAAAAACATGACCCTCACAGTGCTCGCTGGCTTGTCCAGGTGGGCGTAGACACAGTTCAGCAGGTAGACGATGGCATCCTCAACTCCTAGTTGGGGCTGGTAGGCGAACTGGAGGGGATCTAAGTGTGGCCTGACCATAGGCCGGAGCAGCTCCAGAACAAGTCTCTCCAGGGTCTTCATGACGTGGGAGGTCAATGCCACCGGTCTGTAGTCATTGAGGCCGCTGGGGCACGGCGTCTTCGGCACAGGGACGAGGCAGGACATCTTCCACAGTACAGGAACCCTCCGGAGCCTCAGGCTCATGTTGAATACATGGCGAAGTACTCCACATAGCACTCCTTGCTGATGTACAAATGTAACGGCCTTTGCCCCAACTGACTCCGTTTGCCTAGGGTGAATAGCCGTCAACCCCACCAAACAGTGCAAATGCTTTGGGGCAGATACAGTGTGAGGCACCCAATGATCAGCCACGACAAAAATATGAAACAATATACCAAATGCAAGTAAAGAATTATACTTTATAGCAAATTTTGGTGATGGGTTAGTAGCAACAACTAAAAGAAAAGGTGCCACATAAGTAACTTATCAGTCTTGTGCACGTAATATTTTAATACGTTGGAGCTCATGCCTCCGATTCCATCCACAACGTCCTTCCGAGACTCTGGCTACCACCCGAACCCCCGAGGTCCGGTATCTGCCGCCCTGGAACCGCTGTCCGTTCTCCACACATCCGTCCTCTCTGCTTGCCTCCCAAAAAAGCCCGCACTCCTCAACTCAGCACACATATACAAGATAATATAACATGACTTCCATTGGCTGGTAAATGAATACAATTTCCATTATTACATAGTATAACTCAAACATCACTGTTACAGAGAACCCCTTGCTCAGCAGTTAACAGTACGAGAAGCCATTTTACTATAGCACTTCAGAGAAGCCATTTTGGTAATAAGGGATTACCAGTCCAACTAGTATTACTGAGAACCCTACACATAAAACATAGAATATTACAGTACAGGAACAGGCCCTTCTGCCCACAATGCTGTGCTGAATCAATTAAATTAATAATCAAGTGGCCACTTAAACTAACTACCCTCTGCCTACACAATGTCCATATCCTTCCATTTCCCTCACAATCATGTGCCTATCTAAACTTCTCTTATAAGACTCTAATGTATCTGCCTCTACCACCACCCCAGGTGGCTCATTCCAGGCACTAACCATTCTCTGTGGGGGAGAAAAAAATTCTTGACCCTCACAGCAACTTTGAAATGACCTCATTTCACCTTGATGCATGACCTCTGGTATTAGACATTTCAACACTTGCTAAGAGATATTGTCAACTCTGTCTATGCCTCTCATAATCTTATAATCCTTGATCAAATCTCCCTGCAGCCTCCACTGTTCTGGAAAAAAAACATCCTAAGTTTGTCCAAGCTCTCATTATAGCCCATGCTCTCTCATCCAGCCAGCATCCTGGCAAACCTCTTCTGCACCCCTCTCCAAAGCCTTTACATTCTTCCTATAGTGGCACAATCAGAAATGTATGCAATGCTCCAGATGTGCCATAACTAGAGTTTTATAAAGCTGCAGCATAACTTCTTGACTTTTGAACTCAATGCCTTGACTAATAAAGGCTAGCATCCCAATGTCAGTTGTAATTTCAGTTTGTAATGTCAATTTCACCTATAGGATGACAAAGATCTGGTGCCTGAGTTTGTGAATGCTGAAGGACTGACATGCCTCATCAAAGTGGGAGCCGAAGCTGACCAGAACTACCAGAACTACATCTTAAGAGGTTTGTGCTGTACCCCTATTTACCTAACTAGATGTGCTCCGACATCCACAATAACAACCGGAAATGCTAGGAGCTCCCAGCTGCCCAGACAGTATCCATGGAAAGAGAAACAGAGTTAATGTTTCAGATTGAAGAGTCTTCATCTGAGCTGATGTGTAAGCCCTGTTCCTCCCTCCACAGATGCTGCATGACCTGATGAGCGTTTCTTACATTTTCTGTTTTCATTTCAGATTTCCAGCACCAGCAATTCTTTTTTTTTCCATTTTTAACTTCTGTTCCATTACTTTTCCTCTGTGGGATAATTTTGCTCTAACATTTTTTTTCTTTAAAAAATCATTGTTTAAAATTGAGCACAAATATAGATCAGATTAATTTTTATTTCTCCCAAATATTGGCCATTTCAAACTGATGAGATTCCTGAATCATTTTCATTCAAACTGTGAACTGAGTCATATACCCCAGGGATCCCCAACCTTTTTTGCACCGTGGACCCGTTTAATATTGACAATATTCTTGCGGACCGGCCGACTGGTGGGGGGGTTGGTGTTCAAGTAGGGTTAAACTCACCTCAACATGTCTTTTACAGTTAGGGTTGCCAACTTTCTCACTCCCAAATTAGGGACAAAAGTAGCAGTCAAATCCCGGGACACTTGTGTTTACCCCAGGAAAGACCACCATGACCACGAAGCCTTGCGCGGACACCTGTGTGTGCATGCGCGTAGGTACCGATTTTTTTCCCACACATCGGTTTTGGCTTAATCTTCCCGACTATACTGTACATACATTATTTCTTCTTTATATAGGCTGTGTATTTATCAAATCATTCCTGCTTTTACTATATGTTAGTGTTATTTTCGGTTTTACAGTATGTGTTACTTGGTATGATTTGGTAGGTTATTTTTTGGGTCTGGGAACACTCAGAAATTTTTCCCATATAAATTAATGGTAATTGCTTGTTCGCTTTACAGCATTTCGGCACAAAAGGTTTCATAGGAACGCTCTACCTTAGCGGGTGAAATGCAGGACAAGGGTGACCCGTATGGGACAAACCAATTTAGCCCGATATATGGGATGTCCTGGCAAATATGGGACAGTTGGCAACTCTATGTTCAAGTTCAACAGTGCATGACAGGGAATGAGGAAAGGTGCAGCTGACTCATATCGTTTCCTCGCGGACCGGTAGCACATGCTTTGCGGCCCAGTGGTTGGGGACCACTGATATACACAGTCACCTGCAACGCTGGCCCTGATATCTTTGGTGATTATCCAGACAATTCATCTTTTTTAAAATTCTGAGCACATTATTTTTGCTTCAGTTACATTTGGGATTATTGGAAGTTTCCCACTTTCAGTGTAAGCAATACTCATACCTTTGATTTGGAATTGCAGGTTCCCAGCACCTTGGTAATACTATTAAATAACACACCTATAGAAGTGATCCTTTACAAACCAGTTTCACCTGCCCCCCTGATGTTAGCAGAGAAACCAGTGGCGAATAGGATGGTCCTTTGATCTGGCATTGGTGACCTACTATGTTCCAATATGGTAAAAAAAAAGGATAGAGGCCCCTGTGGTACTTGGTATCCAGAACCGTTGGCTCTGTTGGTAGCATTCCTGCATCAGAAGGTTGTTGGTTTGTATTACTTTATAGACCTGAGTTTAAAGAATCTCAGCTGACAATCCAGTACTGTTCAGAGAGAATGCTGTGAGTTCTGTCTTTAATGTGGAAATTGCTTTCTCAAGTAGACAACGAAGGCCTCATGTGACAATCTTGAGAAAGAGCTGAGAAGTTATCTTTTTGTGATCCAAAAAGGTACAGCATATATCCCTCCATCAACATTGCTTCTCCGAGGAGCTGCATTTTTTAAACAGTTATTGTGAATTTTTAAATCCCCCCCCCACCACACACAAACACTTTTCTGCCTTCATTATGTGGCCTTTTTGCATACTTTTTTGTTTCCTTCATATATTTAATTTCTCTCCTTTATTATGAAGCTCTTATCTAATTATTTTTCATGTAATTAAGTTGCAGGTCATGTAACTCTCAAAATAATTTCTGTGGGCTTCTTTGCTCTTTTTGTCAATTGTTTTCAATCAGTTGTCTGACATCCTCCTGTAGATCTATCCACTGACTTTTGTTAATTTGATGCTCTCTCTATCAGACTGAAGTCTGAAGAAAGCTTTTGCAAAAATAATTTGTTTATTTTTGGGACTTCCTGCCATGAGTTTCCTGCCAGGCATGCAGTATCTTTGCCTTTCCTTTCTGGTTTCTCTGTGTCTCTCTTGTTGAACAAGTGTCACTGTGTAGTCCTTGTGGTGTGTGACTGTCTTTATCACATACTTTTGAAGATTAAAATCAGAGCTGCTTCTACTTTCTGTCAAGTTTTCTTCCTATACGTGCAGTGCAGGAATCCATGTATTATTTTTGGTCGCATTGATCTTTGAATTTGAGACACAGGAAATTCTGCAGATGCTGGAAATATTGAGCAACACACACAAAATGCTGGGGAAACTGAGTAAGACAGGCAGTACCAATGGAGGGAAATAAACAGTTGATATTTTGGGCTGAGACCCTTCATCGGGACTGGAAAGAAATTAGGCAGAAGCCAGAATAAGAAAATGGAGAGAGGGGAAGAGGCACAAACTGGCGGGTGATAGGTGGGACCAGGTGAGTGGGATGATGTGAAATGTTGGGAGGTGATGGGTGGGTCATGAGGGAAGGGGAGAAGAAGGCCACCAGAATAGCGTGGAAGGGAAAACACCAAAATTTGCTCTTTGAGTTTAGAGCATCACACAAAATACTGGAGGATCTCACTAGGTCAGGCAGCATCTATGGAGGGGAATAAATAATCAACATTTCAGCTGAAGGGTCTTGGTGCCAAATGTCATTGTTTGTTACCCTCCATAGTTCCTCCAGTGTTTTTCTGTTGATCTGGATTTCCAGCATCTGCTTAATCTAAGCAACACACATCAAAGTTGCTGGTAAATGCAGCAGGCCAGGCAGCATCTTAGGAAGAGGTACAGTCGACGTTTCAGGCCAAGACCCTTCGTCAAGACTAACTGAAGGAAGAGTTAGTAAGAGATTTGAAAGTGGGAGGCGGAGGGGGAGATCCAAAATGATAGGAGAAGACAGGAGGGGGAGGTATATAGAGCCAAGAGCTGGACAGGTGATTGGCAAAGGGGATATGAGAGGATCATAGGACAGGAGGTCCGGGGAGAAAGACAAGGGTGGGGGGCAACCCAGGGGATGGGCAAGGGGTATAGTCAGAGGGACAGAGGGAGAAAAAGGAGGGTGAGAGAAAGGATGTGTGTATAAAAATAAATAACAGATGGGGTATGTGGGGAGGTGGGGCATTAGCGGAAGTTAGAGAAGTCGATGTTCATGCCATCAGGTTGGAGGCTACCCAGACGGAATATAAGGTGTTGCTCCTCCAACCTGAGTATGGCTTCATCTTTACAGTAGAGGAGGCCGTGGATAGACATGTCAGAATGGGAATGGAATGTGGAATTAAAACGTGCGGCCACTGGGAGATCCTGCTTTCTCTGGCGGACCGAATGTAGGTGTTCAGCAAAGCGGTCTCCCAGTCTGTGTCGGGTCTCACCAATATATAGAAGGCCACATCGGGAGCACCGGACGCAGTATATCAACCCAGCGGACTCACAGGTGAAGTGTTGCCTCACCTCGAAGGACTGTCTGGGGCCCTGAATGGTCGTAATGGTGCTTAATCTGTTGTGTTTAAGATTTGGGCTCCTTGAATTTCTCCTGGTTGATGGTTCTATAGCGCCCTCTGCTGTTGAAATACTTCATTGCTGTCTCTCCCTGGAAGGTATTTCATTCATAAAGTGGTGCTGCGTGGAAATGGCCTGTTCTGTCCACTGATTCCACCCCAGTCAGGAAACACACATCTACACAAACCCATTTTATTTCCCCACATTCATGTTAACTCCCCCTAGATTCTACCACTCACCAACACAGCAGTGGTACTTCAAAATAGCCAACTAAGGAACTAACCTGCACCTTTTGGCATGCAGGGAGGAAACCAGAGCACCCAGGACAAATTTGCGATCACATGGGTTTTAGTGGAGGTCAGGACTGAGCTCGGGATCCTGGTGCTATGAGATTGCAGCTTTACTTGCTGCCCCATATCTATTCTAACGTTATTCCAACAGCTTGTTTTTTAATACGGTAACCGTCTCTGTCTTGCTCGCTGATGTACTGACTGCCACCTGTGGCTATTCTTCTCTACCCCAAGCTCTCACAGCCTCCTGTAATTTGGAGTTTCAATATTGTCCTGGCTTTTATTGTTATCCCAGTTCAGGGGTGGCAGCTCTTCTTTGGGTATAATCATTGCTGCAGGTTCTAAAGTTGTACTGGTTCCTCCAGTCTGCACAGTTTCACCTTCACATTAATGAATGTGAGACACCCAATAAAATAAGTCAAGTCAAGTCACTTTTTATTGTCATTTCAACCATAACTGCTGGTACAGTACACAGTAAAAAAGAGACAAAGTTTTTCAGGACCACGGTGCTACATGAAACAGTACAAAAACTACACTGAACTACGTAAAACAACACAAAAACTACACTAAGTACAACTTTAAAGCATTTTTAAAAACTATGTACCCGCTGGTTGCCTTTATAGAGGTAACCCGGTTTACTATGACGATCATTAAAAATATGTTTAACATTACTTGCAAGGGTGAGGCAGTAGTGTAGCGGTTACCATAGTTCTATAACAGTACCAGCCATCTGGGTTCAATTCTGCCGCTGCCCGTCGGGAGTTTGTACGTTCTTCCCGAGTGGGTTTCCTCCAGGTGCCCAGTTTCCTCCCACAGTCCAGCTACGTACAGGCTAATTAGTCCTAGGAGTGTATTTGGGTGATACACGCCAGACTGGCCTGTGACTGTGCCGTATCTCTAAATAAATGAAAGAATTTCGATCAGTGTCTGGTCCACAACTAATTGAAAGTAACCTTTACATTAAAATACCTGGCATCATTTAATAATTAGTTGGGAGTATACTTTCATTTCTTTAGTAAACTAGAAAAAAACACTCATTCTGGCACCCTTTAAAGAAGCTTGAATTGAGGATGCTTAAAGCGGACTAGTTTGCTACTTGCGACAGACTGAGATTACACTTACTTCTGTGGTTGATCCTGGTGCCCAGTCCACACGCTTTAAACTTGACTTGTACTACCGTGTGCTCGTCTCTGTTCTATTTAGCTGACTTGAGGGGAATTGTGCTTAAATAGCCAGCACAAGGTTGGGTAATACTCAGGCCTGAGGGCTCTTTCAGTTTCAAATTTGATCCAATCACCCAACTGATCCATGAAGCTCCAGCCTTTTCTGCAGATCTTTTCTCTTTATTTAATGTGCATCTTCCTAATTCAATGAAATATTTCTAATTTCTATTTCTATTTTTTCGACTTTTATTTAAGATTCCTTTGAATAACTTGCATATTTTTATTGGCGTGTCCACATCTTCCATGGTGATTTTTTGCAGTAAATATAAAGCAACTTTTCTGCCTTTCAAGAAGGCTGGAATTTCATACCCCCACCCCCCAACGAGTGTCTCAGGAAACCTCCACTGATAATGGGTGGAACCATCTCTATATTAATGACGAGAGTCCGATTCTTCTGTGTGGAGAATCTAGAGCAATAGTTAGGGGTAGGCAGCTAGCTATCCAGAGATGAGGAGTAGATATTGTTTATTTGGAACACCCTGATAGGCAGCTCTCTGTACCAGAAAGTTATGGCACTCAATCCTCCTCTCTGAGACTGAACTTGATGTATTTTTGGGCTCTAACAGAGTAGTTAACAGACATGGGTGAAAATGGACAAATTCATGAGGTAAGTGTGGGGTACTGAATGACGGAGAAGGCTTAGTGAGTTGAAAGGCCTTTATCTTGTGGTGTAGTTAAAGCACCCTCCAAAAACAATTTAACGTTGACTCAGCTTGGAGCAGAGAATTTTGTGCAATTTCCTCAAAGTCACCGTCTCTGTCGGGAAGTTTGACCACTCACATAACACCAGCAACCTTTTCTTCCAGAGTAAAACTCACCCAATATGTTTGGATGACTTCAGCGTGTTGCTCTGCTCCTCCGCATTCTTCTGATAAGCAGAGGTCAACCAGTCTCATTGACCACACTGCAAAAATGCGAGCTTTCTCAATCTAACTCTGCTTTGTTCTAATTAAAATCCTCCAGAGCTATCTCTGTTATTCCATGGTTAAGGATAATCTCCCAGCCCAATCTGCAGTCACAGTTTTAACCCGTGGTATCCACGATGTTCTTCTGACTGAAACAAAACAAATGTTCACTCACTTCTGGAGCATTTTAAGCTGTTCCTGCTTGGTTTCAGATGTCTGCCAACTATGTTTTTGTGTGTTGTTTATTACCAGCTCCAAAACTGGTCATGCTTTTACAAAAACCATTAAGTCAGAACCTATAAGTCATATATTCCTTTCCTTTATCATAAAGTGATCTATGTAACCATATTTTTTTCTTGCATTTGCAGCTCTGAGCCAGATAATGCTGTTTGTGGATGGAATGAATGGAGTTATTAACCATAATGAGACTGTCCAATGGCTGTACACGCTGACAGGGAGCATGGTGAGTCATTGTTTGGCAAATGAATAAAGGTTCACAGCAAGGATGTTAACGTTCACATGAATTAAAACCGAGTTCCCGGTTTCAAGTCTGAGCTGGGTTGGTTTACACCAGGTTGGACTTGGTCCTAAAGGATATAGTACAAGAATTAGCCCAGGTTTCCAAGTCTCATCACTTCTCAATGAAACCTGCTGGGAAATGTGTGCGGCTCGATGTAAGATGAGTACAGCGTGAAAGTGCCATGTGGCTAGCCAGCCTCACATGAGTAAGCATGTCTTGTGAACTGTTCAAATGTTGTCGGTGCTTGTCTGTGAGTTCCTCACTGCTCTTCGTCTATGGGTCTTAGTCTGTGACTATTACCGGGATTTATTCAGACGAATAATATGATGTTCCTTGGTTTAAATTTCTGTTCTTGGTCTGTGCATTCAACATTGGGCAAATGTGTTTTCCCTTTTGCTCAGTGATGTTGAAATTATTGAATGATTAAGGCCTCTGTTCTTGCCTTTTTGAGCTTCAAAATGTCTATATGACTAATGAACACAAAAAATGCTGGTGGAGCTCAAAGACTACATGAATAACATTGATAAATATTTCCCTGTTTATAATAAACTCTTGTAATTTTCTGATAATACAGTGGATATTAGCATTGTAGGTATACAGTGGATTCTGGTCATTTTTGATGCACCGTGGCCTGTACCTTTTGGCCCAATTAAGTGGCTGTCGCAATTAGCCAAAGTTTCATGGAAATCATTAAAAACGCATAAAGAAGTCTTTGGGGTAACTGCAAGCCTGTGTCTTTGCTATTGCTTTGCTCACGCTTGAGTGTTTGGTGGTGGTACCAATGCTTATTTTTGTTTGCCGGTGGGGGCAGGGGGATTGTTGTTCGCTGCCACTTACGAGCGGGATGGAGGGGAGCCTGGGAGGGACTTTGGGGTTCTTACGTTTAACTCTCGTTCATTCTTCAGGGCACTTCTCTGTTTTTGTGGATGTTTGCAAAGAAAAAGCATTTCAGGAGTATATTGTATACTTTTCTCTGACATTAATTGGACGTTTAAACCTTTGAAAAGACAAACAAATTTTAACTGATTAACAAATTATGTATTTAAATAAAATACAGAAAGAATTAGAACACTACCAGTACTGCTACAGTACTGTAGAACTGTATTCCTAATAGTTCTTTTGATTGACTGTAAATTAACAAAATCAGCGCCGATACCTGGTGCTGCTTTCATACAATGCTTTTGATGAAGCACCCTGTAAATTGTCATGCTTTGTGACTCTGGAAACTAATTGAAAGATAAACAAGGAACTGGAATGAATGGGTCTGTGTAGTTTTACTTTAGTGAGGCGCTCACATGTGACACAGTGCAGTGTCTGATGCCACAATTTCCTTTGTCTTTTGGAAAGTCACCTCACTGCTTTGTCCATTGCATTTCTTCCTGATCTGTAGTGATCGAGTTCAAGGAGTGGACCACAGTAGCCAGGTTTGGCAGGAACCTGTTACAGTAGCTGACAAATCCTAAAAAGGACCACAACTGTGAAATGTCCTTTGTCCTTGGGGCATCCATCACTGCTTGAATTTTCTCAGCACACTTGTGTAATCCTTGTGCATCAATAGTGTGACCACAATAAGTGATGCTTGGTTTAAAGGATTTACACTTGTCATGTCATGCTCTGAGCCTATAGTCTTGTAATCATTTTAACACTGTCTTGAGAGTTAGGAGATTTTCCTTGTCATTCTTACTGGCAACAAATGATGTCACCCAGGTAACACTGAGTGCCTGCACAGCTTAGCAACACCTGGTCCATAGATTTCTACCAGCATGCAGTTGCAGAGGCTACTCCAAAAATAAACCTGTTATAGTGATAAAGTCCTTTGTGAGTGTTGACGGTGAGAAACATTTTGATCTGTAGGTAGGCCTCAGCTAAGTCCACTTCGCTAAAGTGTTTCCCTCCAGAAAGGTTTGCAAAGATATCCTCTAACCTTGCAGAGAGTATTGATGATGACCTTAAATTCACCATTCTACTTGGCTACCGGGACAACTGGCATTGCCTGTTGGGCTCCACTCAACCTCGGAAAAATAGCTCACTGGCTGCTTTATTATGAATGATTATAAGGAACAAGGTGGGCTTTGCAAAACTTGGGTGAAGTATTTTCCCTTTGATATGTCTGAGTTTTCCAATGCGTTCTTGATCACTGCTGTGGCACCATCCAGTCCTTTTCTTAATTCACTTTCAGTTGTCTCTATTGTAGGGGATATGGCATGCAAGTTGTGGGTGGTTCTTCGATCAAGTTGTAGTTGTCTCAGCCAATTCTGGCCCCATAATGCTAGTCCTCCTGATTTTACCACATACAAGCCCAAAGTGCCTTGTTGATTCTTGTGTTTCACTGTTACAAATGTCATTTCACAGGAGTTATCTTTTCTCCTGAACAAGTTCTTAGTTCTTAGTTGGATGTCTGCAGGCTTCAGTTCAGTGTCTTTGAAATGCCGTTCAAACTCATTTTGTGGAATGACTGAAACAACTGAACCAGTGTCCAACTCCACTTTAGTTCATTTGCCATTTACTTCTGGTGTAATCCATTTTGCTTGTCTCTTGTTAGTTTTCACATTGTAAATCTTAAGGCTATTCAGTTCTGCGTCACTCTCAACATTATCAAATTTTTCATCCTCAAAATGCATGATAGTGCTCTTTCTGAAACTGCAACTTGACATTTTTTATTTTTTCTCTACCCTGTGCAGACCATTTTTTTTGTCTGCCCAATGTGCTCTTTGCATGTGTCCTGCATTATTACATTTTCTGCAATAAATTTTCTCCCTTAAATCTGCATTGGTCTGGTGTACGTGAACACTTGCCACAACAGTAACACAATTTGTTTGGCCAGGCCGGTTTCTGTTTAGATTTTATAATTTTGTTCACGTTCACTTTCATTCTTGACTGTAACTCTATTGTGTCTCTGTCTGCTGTTTCCATCGATACAGCTATTTCAAATGCTCTTTTAATTGTAAGTTTTGCATCAGTTAGGAGCCATTCTTGAATGCTTTCTTCGAAGATTCCACAAACTAACCAACCTCTTAGCGCAACATTAAGCCCAACACGGAACTGATAATGCTCAGAAATTTCTTCAATTCAGCTACATAAGCTGAAATGCACCCCCCTTCATTTTGATTCTACTTATGAAACTTAAAATGTTCTGCTATCAACAGTGGTTTTGGTTCTAAACATTCCTGCATTAAATTCAAGCTAGTTTCCGCTGGTTTGGTCGGAACAGTTAAACGTTGAAGCAAACTATATACCTTTCCACCTTTTGCACTCAGTGACACTAGCACTCGCTTTTCATTGGCTGCTTCAGTTGCTTCTAAATACTGCTCAGTTCATTCAGTATACATCATTCAGTTATCTGTTGTACAATCGAATACATCTATCTTTCCAATGTAGCCAACCATTTCTGTTCTTCGTTTTTATTTATTATTATCACCTAGTACTCACTGTTTATAAACCCATAAATTTTGTTCGCTTTTGGCCTTCTTTAAAAGTTAACTGTCTCTCTCCCCTTCCGCTGCACTTTTTAAAAAACTCTAATGTCTCTTTCCCCTTTCTGAAGAAAAACTTGCTGTGCTTCAACAGGTAGGTAGTTCCCTCGGGTTCATTTTAAAACATCCTCTCTAGAAACTAATTGAAAGAAAAACATGAGAGCGGGCATGAACGTTTCTACTCAGTTTTATTTTAGTGAGATGCCCATATGTGACACGGTGGTGTAATAACGTGTGCCATTTACATATAACGTGTAATGAATTATATATACAACAAAGAATGCTGAATAAAACAATATTACTCAAATATTACTGAAATATTAAATATACTACACCAATTTCCATTTTCATTGTAACATTCAAAATAATTGTAGATACCTTCATATTTTTCGTAGTTTCTAACTTGCTGAAGTCATGAAATTGTTTTATTTTCACTCCTGGCTGTTTCTGGCATCTTCAAGCCTAAATACCTGAAACCACAGTAAACAACCCAAGTTCTGAATTACCTTAATGCTTATTTCTCTCCAACTATCAGTGACAAAAATCACTGCTTTTGAACACAAACACACAGAACTGATGCTATTTTTAAAAAGATGTTCACTCTGAGCACTGTGTCGTGTGTAACGGCTGTGCAAGTGCAGGTGTCCTGACACTAATTAGAAACTAAGAATCTGGACAGTATTTGAAATTATTATCCTATATTTGGGGAGCAAATGGAGGGCAAATAATTGAGCTTTTTTTTTAAAAAAAAGAGATGTCATTCTAAGTAGGTAATTTGTATTTTTTCCTGGTCAAGGACATGTCATTAGAACATTCTTTGGACATTGGAAGCCATTGTAACTTCTAATTTTGACTAACACTGTTGGCAATTTTAGCATACATTTATTAGCCACTTTATTAGCTATCTCCTGTACCTAGTAAAGTGACCACTGAGTCTATGTGTGTGATGTTCTGCTGCTGTAGCCCATCCACTTCAAGTTTGATGTGTTCTGCGTTCAGAGATGCTCTTCTGCACACCACTGTTGTAACGTGTGGTTATTTGAGTTACTGTCACTTTCCTGTCAGTTTGAACCAGTCTGGCCATTCTCTGACCTCTCTCCTTAACAAGGCATTTGCACCCACGGAACTGCCGCTCACTGGATTTTTTGTTTTTTTCTTTTTCACACCACTCTCTGTAAACTCTGGAGACTGTTGTGCATGAAAATCTCAGGAGATCAGCAGTTTCTGAGATACTCTAACCACCCCTTCTGGCACCAACAGTCATTCCACGGTCAAAGTCACTTGGATTGCATTTCTTCTCCCATTCTGATGTTCGGTCTGAACAACAACTGAACCTCTTGACCATGTCCGCATGCTTTTATGCATTGAGTTGCAGCCACATGATAGGCCCATTAGATATTCGCATTGATATGTAGGTGTATAGGTGTACCTAATAAAGTGGTCACTGAGTGTATGATGTCAAACCACAAACAGTGAGTCAAAACCTAGATGTTTTCATTTCAGCAGAACTCCAACAATCCATTTTTCTCACACAAATAAATATTAACTGCACCCTTGGACTGGCAGACATTTATAATGTTGTGTTACTGTGTGCAGCTGAACAGGAAGCAGCCATTTCATGGTAACGTGAACATGCATTGTTTTGAGATCTTTATAAGCTGATGTCTTTTGGACACTTGCTATGGATGCATTGAAGTCTAACATGACTAAGAAAATTGTACTTTGATTTTCCTTCTTTTCTGTCAATGCCAAGCAAGATGAGTGAGTGACGAGAAAGTGTAGGTTTATTTAGAGTTGTTGAGTATTAACTCACGTTTTGTTTCACGGCAGAAATCAAATAAAAAAAATTCTGGCACCACCCATATTGAAAAATGGTTTATAAGGCACATCTCACCCAAGTATTGAGTTGTAGACCCCGTCCCCCTCGAGCTATAAACAAAGGATGCTGGTTTCAGGCATGTGTCAGTGCAGCTAGAGTTTGGTGGTGAGAAAACATCTGAGTTCACCTTTCTCTTTGTTGCCAGTGTCTATAGTGCATACTGTGGCTGAACAGGTATCAGCACAGTAATTTGCACGCTGCAATGTGTTGCTCATTTAATCAGATCAGAAATTTTGCTGGATGTCCTCAAATTTTTTAGTATCCAAAAATATATCCTTAATTAAATTGGATTCATTTAAAAAGAGTCATTTAAAATAAAAGTATTGCTAAATTAGAATAATCTGGTGATGTAAATAAAGTTGCCACATGCTTCATCAGATTTTAAATCTGATTGTCTGTACCAATGATTTAAGTAAAAATTTAATTTCCACTCAGTTAATGACCAAAAATGTGCTCTGTTTATTCTGACATGTTGGAGCTTCTGAGGACAGAGTGGCTGCTGGGTGAGTGAGCAGGTGCTGAGATTTTCAGAGGTTAGTCGAAGGACTGAGGTCTTTTGTATAGTTGTGGCTTGCAAGGGTGGAACAGGAGGGACGGAGCAGGTAGGATCCGTCTACTGCAATCTTATTGCAGTCCCTGCCTGTTAGAACAGTTTTTGTACCTGCCTGATAGGTACATGGAGCTTAGAAAAATAAAGGGCTATGCTTAGGGAAATTCTAGGCAGTTTCTAGAGTAGGTTATAGGGCCTGTGATGTGCTGTAGATTTCTATGTTCTAACACAGGTGATCAGTTATTACTGACTTGACTGTCTTTCTTTTTCTGAATCTTTCTGCACCTTCTCTTAGAGGCAGGGACTTGATTTGGTAGAACATAAGAACATAAGAAATAGTAGCAGGAGTAGGCCATCTGGCCCGTCGAGCCTTTTCCGCCATTCAATAATATCATAGCTGATCTGGCCATGGACTCATCTCCACCCACCTGCCTTTTCCCCATAACCTTTAATTCCCCTACTATGCAAAAATCTATCCATCCTTATCTTAAATATATTTACTGAGGTAGCCTCTACTGCTTCATTGGGCAGAGATTTCCACAGATTCACCACTCTCTGGGAAAAGCAGTTCCTCCTCATCTCCGTCCTAAATCTACTCCCCCAAATCTTGAGGCTATGTCACCTAGTTCTCATCTCACCAACCAGTGGAAACAACTTTCTTGCCTCTGTCTTATCTATCCCTTTCATAACTTTATATGTTTCTATAAGATCTACTCTCATTCTTCTGAATTTCAGTGAGTTCAGTCCCAGGCAGCTCAATCTCTCCACATAGTCTAACCCCCTCATTTCTGGAATCAACCTGGTGAACCTCCTCTGTACTGCCTCCTAGGCCAGTATATTCTTCCTCAAGTAAGGAGATCAGAACTGCATGCAGTACTCCAGGTGTGGCCTTACCAGTACCCTGTACAATTGCAACATAACCTCCCAGTTCTTAAATTCAACCTCTGTAGCAATGAAGGCCAACATTCTATTTGCCTTCTTGATAGCCTGCTGCCCCTGTAAACTAACCTTTTGTGATTCTTGCACAAGCACTCCAAGTCCTTCTATGCAACAGCATGCTGCAATTATTTACCATTTAAATAATAATCTGCTCCTTCATTTTTCCTTCCAAAGTGGATGACTTTGCATATACCAACATTGTATTCCATCTGCCAGGTCTTTGCCCACTCACATAACCTATCTATATCTCTCTGCAGACTCTCTGTATCCTCTGCACAATTTGCTTTTCCACTCAATTTAGTATCATCAGCAAACTTAGATACACTGCACTTGGTCCCCTCTTCCAGATCGTTAATGTATATTGTGAACAATTGCAGGCCCAGCACTGACCCCTGCAGCACCCTGCCCACCACTGATTACTAACCAGAGTAACACCCATGTATCCCAATTCTCTGCTTTTTATCAGTTAACCAACCCTCTACCCATGCTAATACATCACCCCCAATTCTATGCATCCTTATGGATAAATCTTTCATGTGGCACCTTATCGAATGTCTTCTGGAGATCCAAGTAAATAGTGTCCATCTGTTCCCCTCTATCCACTGCACTCGTTGCATCCTCAAAGAACGCCAGTCAGTTGATCCAATAGGACCTGCCTTTGCTGAATCCATGCTGTGTCTGCCTGATGGATCCATTTCTTTCCAGATGCCTCGCTATTTCTTCTTTACTGACCACTTCAAGCATCTCCTCATGTACAGATGTTAAATTAATTGGCCTATATTTACCTGCCTCTTGCCTACATCCTCTTTTGAACAGTGGCATGGCATTCGCCATCCTCCAGTCCGCTGGGACCTGCCCAGAGTCCAGACAATTTTGGTAAATTATGACCAAAGCCTGTACTATAACTTCTGCCATTTCTTTCAGTACCCTGGGATACATTCCATCAGGAGCAGGGGACTTGGCTATCTTCAGGCCCACAAGTTTGCTCAGCACTACCTCTTTAGTGATAGCTAATGTATTGGGGCCCTCAGCTCCCATCACATCCATAACATCTCTCTTTGGCATGTTAGACGTATCCTCCACCGTGAAGACCGATGCATTCAGAGCCTCTGCCATTTTCTCATTACCCAATATCAATTCCCCCTTCTTGGGTTCCAAGGGACCTGGATAAACTTTAGTCACCCTTTTCCACTTTATATAATTATAAAAACTTTTAATACCTGTTTTTATATTTTGTGCTAGTTTATTTTCATAATCTAGTTTCTCTTTCTTTATTGCTTAGTGGTTCTTTGTTGCTGTTTAAAGTTTTCCCAATCTTCCACTTTCCCACTACTCTTGGTAACTTTGTATGCATGAACTTTTAGTTTGATGCCTTCTTTTATTTCCTTGGTTATCCATGGCTGGCTCTCCCCTCCCCTACTGTCCTTGCTTTTAGCTGGAATATATTTCTCTTGAGCACCATGAGAAGCCTCTCTGAAAGTCTTTCACTGTTCCTCAACTGTCCCACCATATAGCCTATGTTCCCAGTCTACCCTATCCAACTCCTCCCTCATCCCATTGTAGTCTCCATTGTTTAGGCATAATACACTGGTTTTAGATCGAACTATTGCACCCTCCAGTTGTAGGAGAAACTCAATCATTCTGTGATCACTCTTTCCAAGAGGATCCCGAACTACCAGATCACTAAGAGAAGAGCCACAGTATGAAATTTTGAAGTTGATGATTTCCTTAATTTGGAAAGTGGACTGTGTCTGTTTATGCAAGGTGCAACAGGTTAATAAAATTTTCTTTTTCATAAAGACAACAGGAAAAACTAATACATTCTTTAAGGTCCTGAAGGGTGTAGCACTGGTGCTTCGCAGTTCCGAGACCTGTGCTTGATCCTGATCTCTGGTGCTGACAGTGTGGAGTTTGCTCTGTGAGGTGTAGGTTTCCCCTGGTACTGTGGTTCCCACCTGCACCTCAAAGACATGATGGCTGGCAATTAGCTGCTAGTCGAGGAGGTGGCAGGAGAATTGTGGGTGGATTCATGTTAATGCAGATGTGTGAGGAGAAATGAGATTTGTCTAGGTGTTTGCTTGATGGTTAGTGCAGATGTGGACTGAAAGGCCTTTTTACTGCATTTTGACTGTGTAAACCACTTTTCCTTATAGACTTAGAAACATTTACTAAATGAGTGTGAACTTCAGGCATGAAAGGATGGCAATTAATTAAAAACAGGCACATTATATGAAAGAAAATGAGACTTTTCAGTTTATCACACTGCTCTACCCTGCCACCTCCTGGATAGGCTAGTGTTTTCAGGCTGAAATGATTCCCTCCCTCTCTGTACGGTTAGCTGGAAAGTCTGGCACTCTCTCAGATTGCTCTTGTGTTTCTCAATTCCAGCACCGCTTGGTGGTGAAGACTGCTCTGAAACTCCTGTTGGTGTTTGTGGAATATACAGAGAGCAACGTGGCTCTTCTGATCCAAGCTGTCAACATTGTGGATGATAAAAGATGTAAGTACTATTTTACTGGGTACAGGGAGAACTGCCGTCGGACGGTGCTGATGTTCCAAACACAACATGAAAAGCAAGCAGAGTATCAAAATCCAAGTTTAACGTCGACTTCAGAGTAAATAAAGTCCCAAAGGTGCTAATGTACATAAATATTACAGTGGTTGTGACCTTTTCTCTGTTGTTGAGTATACTTATTTTGAAGTTCAGAATTAATACAGTGCATGTGAAGTGAACTTGTGAATCTTTTAAACTTATTTGGGATAGCAGGCTATGCTTCTTTCTTTCTGTGCCGGTGTTCTGTGACTGACAGCTGGGCATTCCACCCTGCTGAGCCCCTTCAGAACAAAACTGAGAAGAATTTACCGCTTTTTGAGTTTACAGCTTTTAGGGTCAAAAGAATCAGAACATTGATGACGGCAGATAAAACACAGAATGAAGTCATTCCATGCACACCTGATGGACAGCTGGATTGTGGGTTGTGACTATGAACTGAATGAGAGGAAAAGAGCAAGGGGTTGTGTGTAAAACTAACCTGGAGTTGTTGACAACCCCTTGGATTATTCAGGGGAAGGGTCAGTATTACTGACTTGGCGGTGGGGATGTTTAACAATAGGACTGAGCTTCTGTATGACTGAAATCTTGAACTTGTGAAGAGAACGAGAATATTAAGATACTTATTGGGATTAGAAGGTTGGGGCAATTGGATTGAGGTTTGAGATAATGAGATAAAATTCTTGTGCAGCGCACAAAATGTTGAAGGCACTCAGTGAGTCATGAATCTCCATAGAGGGAAATGGACAGATGATGTTTTGGGATGAGACCCTTCATCAAGACTAGGAAAGAAGTTGGGGAGATAACCAGTGGAGGGAAGGGGTGGAGCAAGAGCTGGTGGGTGATAGGTGGATCCTGGTGTTAGAGGGAAGCTAGGCCAGTGAGGGAGAAGGAGAGAGGGGATACTGTAAGAAGCTGCGTAGGCTGAGGTGTCAAAGGGCTGAAGAAGATGGAATCTGATAGGACAGAGCCGTGAACCATCAGGTAGAGAGTGGAATCAGAGGGAGGAATGTGTGTGTGATGGGCTGATACAGAGGGTAGAGGAGGGGAAATAGAAGGGGTGCTGGGGCCCATGGGATTAGGGAAGACAAAGGGGAGGGGATGATCAGAAGAGAATGGTTATCAGAAGTTGAAGAAATTAACGTTCATAACCGATGTTCCATAAAATATGGATCCATGCCAAAAACTTCTTTGATATGAGAAAGAACATGAGAGGGTTCTCTGTCTTGTATGAGGAAAGAAAGGCTTAGGACTGGCTTATTTTAAGAATGTTCTCACAGGGCAGCTGTGCCAACACTCACCCTTAATAACCTAGTGCCTCAATGGTTTCCAATACCCTTTTCCCTGTAGCCTCCTGATCAGGATCTATGACCTACATTCTATCTCTTATTCAGCAGAACTACAAAAGAGAAAAAAAAGGTCATTTCACCTTTTGTGCCTTTCCACTGTCAAGGCTGATCGAGAGGACTAGAATATAAAAGCATCAATGCTTTGTAAGGCATTGGTCAGACGACACAGAGTATTTTGGGTAGTTTTGGGCCCTTGTGTAAGAAAAGGTATGCTAGCATTGGAGAGTGTCCAGAGGAGGTTGAGGAGAATGAAAGGGTTAATGTACAGTATTCTGCAAAAGTCTTGGGTACATTTATATAGCTAGGGGGCCTAAGACTTTTGTACGGTACTGTAGTAACTTTATGTATTGCACTGCACTGCTGCCGCAAAAAAACCCCACAAATTTTATCATATCTGTGAATGATGATAAACCTGATTCTGATGTGGGTCTCTATTTAGGTCTGGGAGTAGGAAGGGGGTAGGGAGAGAGGGATTATTGTTGGGAAAAGGAGAAGGTAGAGACATTCAGTAATGATTATTAAACCAATTTTTGGAATCGAATGACCTTGCCCGGGACTGGGTGTGTCTGCATCCGTGCCACCCCCCAGCCTTGGCAATCCTTCTCTGTCCCTGTCCCACACCCCTCATGCAGTGCTGCACCCTCGCCATTCCCAACTTCCTTTGCACCTGCCAGTTTTACAAACTCGCTCTCCGTTCCACGCTGTCAAATACAGTACTGTGCAAAAGTCTTAGGCACCCCAGCTATAACGTATGTGCCTATATGCCCGTTTGCAAGGTCCTGTATGAGGAGCTTTTGATGTCTCTGGGCCGGTTCTCACTGGATTTTAGAAGAATGAGGAGGGATCTTGTTGAAATCTATCAGATGTTGAAAGACCTCAAAAGAGTGGGCATGGAGAGGATATTTCCTATCATGGGGGAGTCTAGGACCTGAGGATGCAGCCTCAGAATAGAGTGACGTCCCTTTAGAACAAAGTTGAGGAGGAATTTTTTTAGCCGGAGGGTGGTGAGTCTGTGGCATTTAGTTCATCAGACGGCTGTGGAGGACAAGCCAGTGGGTACATTAAAGTGGACGTTGGTTTCTTCATTGGTAAGGATATTGAAGGACATATGGGGAGAAGGCAGGAGGATGAGGTTTGAGAGGGATAATAGATCTGTTGTGATGGATTGGTGATGTGGACTCAATGGACCAAATGGCCTAATTCTGTTCCCGTGGTTTATGGTTTAATGGTGTTTACTTCAATGCCATGTCCTTGTATTACCCCCATATACCTCAATTCTGTAATATCTAAAATTCCATTCGTTACTCACTCCACCAGTGAAAGTGTGCAACTCTGCTAAGCTTGTAAGACTTTGTCTGGTGACCACAATGCTTTGGAACCTGATCATTAATAAATGCTCAATAAAATCCTTCTTTGGACAGTCTTGCACCACCAATTTAATGCACCCACGACTTTCCCTGTGATGAGCTGTTCTTGGCTGCAGTATTTCGTGTGTAGATCTGAAAATGTGGCCTGTGTCCCCCAGGGCAGTACTTAGCTAACTTAAGTGTGGTGGAGACAGGTTACTAATCCATCTCCAGATGTAGGAACTTCACAACTGTGATGCCTTTTGCTTAAGCCGGACAAACATCAAAGTGATGTGACCATCATCCACGTTGAACAAGTACAACAGAAAGTTGTGGGCAAACTGTGGTAGATTAATTGGCCAGTGTAAGTTGTATGAGGGCATGGGAGAGTCTGAGAGGAGATAATGTGAATGTGTGCAGAAAAGTTTACAAGGACATTTAGCGGCAGCTAGCAGTAACTTAATGGGCTGAAATGCATAAGGAAATATGAAATTTGAAAGAAGCAACCCCTGTTCCAGCTGTTAGCTCCTAACATGTTTGATTCCACTTTTCCCAAGATCCTCTGTCAGTCATTGTGGAATTTATCACCAGTTAGCTGTTGAAGGTTACATCATGAACTTAGGCAGGCAAAGAGAATTGTTCAATCTGTTTGCAGTGCTTCAGTAAATAAAGAATGGAATTGGGAATAGACTCTCCTGTCTCTTGAACCCACTGCGCCATTTTATAAGGTAATGGCTGATTCTGCACCCCTCCACTCTGCTCGATTTCCTCACATCCATAGCAAACAAGAACCTCGGCTGTGAGCCTGAGCAGTGGCTGTACGTTCCCAGTACCATGTTGAGTTGTGTGAGCGGTGGATTGGGTTCTGAGGATAAGTAATAGGAGGGATTGAGTGGTGAGCTGTGGTGGGTGATGGTGGTTGCTGTGGTCTTAGGGAACTAAACTGTGTTGAGTCACTGTTGTGAATGTGGTGAAAACTGTCCTTGATTGTTAATGGGCCACGAAAGTGCACACAGGAATGGTGAATATCAGGTACAAATCTATTCCTAGTAAGAATATTTAAAAGAAAAATCCAAAAGAAATGCAATGTCAGCTTTTGTTGTCCGATGTATCTAAGTTATTTTGTGTTTCTGGTGGGATGCAGCTTTTTTCTCTATCAATCTGTGTTAACTGTTGACCTCACAATCTACTTTGTTAAGATCTTGTACATTATTGTTTCCCTGCATTGCACATTCTCTGGTGGTTACATAAGAACATAAGAAATAGGAGTAGGAGTAGGCCATCTGATCCGTTGAGCCTGCTCTGCCATTCAATAAGATCATGGCTGATCTGGCCATGGACTTATCTCCACCTATCTGACTTTTCCCCATAACCCTTAATTCCCCTACTATGCAAAAATCTATCCTACCTTGTCTTAACTATATTTACTGAGGCAGCCTCCACTGCTTCATTGGAAAAAATATTCCACAGGTTCACCACCCTCTGCGAAAAGCAGTCCCTCCTCAACTCCATCCTAAATCTACTCCCCCAAATCTTGAGACTATGTCTCCTAATTCTAGTCTCACCAATTAGTGGAAACAATTTTCCTTTCTCTATCTTACCTATCCCTTTCATAATTTTATCAGTTTCTATAAGATCTCCTCTCATTATTCTGAATTCCAGTGAGTACAGTCCCAGGTGACTCAATCTCTCCTCGTAGTCTAAGTCCCTTATCTCTGGAATCAACCTGGTGAACGTCCTCTGCACTGCCTCCAAAGCCAGTATATCCTTCCTCAAGTAAGGAGACCAGAACTGCACTCAGTACTCCAGGTGCAGCCTCACCAGTACCCTGTACAGTTGCAGCATAACCTCCCCACTCTTCAATTCAATCCCTCTAGCAATGAAGGCCAACATTCCATTTGCCGCCTTGATAGCCTGCAGCTCCTGCAAACCAACCTTCTGTGATTCATGCACATACACTCCCAAATCCCTCTGCACAGCAGCATGCTGCAATCTTTTTACCATTTAAATAATAATCTGCTCTTTCATATACTTTATTCTGTACTCTGTTATTATTCTACATAGATGTTCTGTGTAATGATTAGATCTGTATGAACTGTATCAAAGCACGATCTTCACTGTATCTCGGTACATGTGACAACAATAAACCAATCACAATAATAAGACTGTGAACGAAAGGGAGTTTCAGGAACTTGCATTCCTGGCAAGCTGAACGATGTTATTGCCAACCCCACTTTTTCTCTATTGTCAGTTTTCTTTATTGTCAGTCATGGCAGATGGGAGAGAAAACTAATGAACTCTCAGTCTCACCAGATGCTGAAGCCTTTTGTACTGTTGGAGGTGATCCTGATGTGTTCAAAAATTTGCGAAATCTCTGGGCTGACGTTTGTTCGTACCTCCTCTTTCCCCGGTCCGTACATTGACGAAGGGCAACATTGTGGGCTGTGTAGTTGATTTCAAACCACCTTTCTTTCACCTGACAGTATAAAAGGGCTTGTAGTGGCTGGCACAACACACTCTGATAAAAAGGCAAGAGAGCAGACCACCTTATCCTCTTTGGGGTTGGTTTCTGTTTATTTTACTCAATTTCTGCCTCTTCCCAGGATAAAGGCTTAATGTTATCTCTGACCATTCTTTCACACAGACTTCACACCGTCAGGTTCAGGAACAGTTACTACCCTACAAACATCAGGCTCCCTTAACTGGCATGGATAACTCACTCTCCTTAACTCCGAACTGATTCCACAACCTACAGACTCACTTTCAAGGAGTCTACAACTGCAAAAATGAAACTCGGGGTAGTATATGGTGACATCTATGCACTTTGATAGTTAATTTACTTTGACTCCGAAGCCCTTTAGGATTGCTGAATCATCTAATCAAGTTCGGAATCAGTTTTAAAAAGAAAGATATAATTTAAGAATTTGTGTGTGCTCTGTATAAAATAATAAAAGTGGAAATGATTCTCCAAGTGTTAGTGCACCGTAGGCAAGGCAGGAAAATGGGGTCTGTTCACTGTAGGGTCATTCCTCCTTGCTGTCAGTCTATCAGTACTTGTACTACCCCATATGCTCTTGGAGTCCTGCTGGAGCAGAACAAAACAGGGTATTTTAATGATGTTTTGCAGTCCGTGTGGTTAGCACAGCTGTCTCACAGCTCCAGTGATCCAGATTTGTTGTTTGACCTCCAGTGCTGTCTGCGTACGTGTTGTCTGGGTTCTTCCACATTCTAAAGGTGGAGGTTAATTATAGATTGCAAATGACCCCCAGGGTAGGGGGTAGGTGAATCAGGGTGGAGTTAATGGGTGTGTGAGAGGAGGGGGGATGGTGTTGTTCTGAGAGTTAGCATGGAATTGATGTGGTGAGTGAGCTTTCCCCCTGTTGTGATGGTTATGTATCCCAAATTTTACAAAATAAATACAAGTCATTAAATTCTGGATAAAATCGGATTGTGAGAAGGGGCCCCTGGCTCCAAGGTGAATAATTCAGTAAGTGTGTCTCTGTGTGATAAGCAGATGCTTTTATAAGGGGCCAGCATGGCAGCATAGCAGTTAGCCTCACTCTATTACAGTGCCTGCGATCCTGGTTCAGTTCCCGCTGACATCTGTAGGGAGTTTGTACATTCTCCCTGTGGCCGTGAGGGAATCCTCCACATGCTCCGCTTTCCTCCCACATTCTGAAGACGTACACATTAGTAGATTAATTGGTCATGTGCGTGCAATTGGGCGGCGAGGACTCGTTGGACCGGAGAGGCCTATTATTCTGCTGTATTTCTAATTTAAACAATAAGTGTATACAGGTGCTTCATAATTCAATGAAAGGTGCTTTACATTGATAGCAATTGAATCACTGAGTGGAAGCAGGGAAAATGATGAGGTGAAATGGGAACAGATGAGTACTGTGCAAAAATCTTAAATATATATATAATGTATTGTACATTATATGACACAAAAAAAGCAAATTTCATAACATGTGAGTGATGATAAACCTGATTGTTATATGTGTCTCTATTGTGGTCTGAGAGTGGGAAGCGGGTAGGGAAAAGGGAATCGTGTTTGGGCAGAGGGGAGGGAGTGAGAAGCAGTAGACAGACATTCCGTAATGATCAACAAACCAGTTGTTTGGAATCAAATGACCTTGCCTGGTGTCTCAGGGCTGGGTGTGTCTGCACCTGTGTTTCCTCCGCCCCCATCCCCAGCACCCTTTCTCTACCATCTGCCCGTCACCCCTTGTGTGGCACTCCATCCTCGCCGTTCCCAACGTCCTTTGCTCCCTCCAGGTTTACAAACTCACTCTCTGCTTCACATTTGGTACAATACTGTGCCAAAGTCTTAGGCACCCTAGCTGTATATTTGTGTCCACGACTTTTGCTTAGGACTGTAGGTTGTAGAATGGACTTCCTTAAAAGATGGTGGATATAAATTAAGCGGTAACTTTGAAAATGGGGGAGAGAATTTACATGAAAAGGAGATGTTTGTAATTACCTGCAGAAAGAGTAGTGGGCTAGTACCAGTATGGAAGGGCAGTCACAGACATGATAGGCTGAAAGGCATTTACCATACTGCGTAAATCTGTGTCATTCTGCATTAATCTGCCTCTGTGTCTGAAATTAGTATTCTGATTAAATACAATTTTTCCCAGCTTTGCAGTTACAATTTACAATAACATGTGATTAAATAATGATTTAAACTAAATTATATTTTATTCTGACATTTAAGTGTTTAAAATTCATTCTTCAGGCACCAAGAAATGGACGAGCTTAGTTGAAATTCTGGAAGAGAAGAATGGGGCTGATTCTGAGCTGCTTGTTTTCACTATGACACTTATTAACAAGGTAAAAACTGTGTTTCTTCCGCATTTAACCCTGTGGGCATCTGTGGCCTGCACCCAACCTTCAGTGTTGGAAATCAGAGGTGCTCTCCTCCAACCCTGGATTACTCCAACCATCTTTATTACGAGTCCCACCGGAACAGATTCTCTGAGACACTACTTATTCTTTACGAGTTAATTAGGGTGCTTTTGTAGAGAAATCATAACATGTGGTTATTTACAGCTGAGGCAATTTGATGTTCAATGAGAGAACAAGGTTGGATTAATGTAATGGCTTTCACAAGCTCAAGATGTTCTAAAATGCCAATGTTATTCATTTTGGAGGGTAGCCATGCTTGTAACACTACAATTAAAAAGTGTGAAATATTTTGGAAAACTCTTTGGTAGAATGATATAATTGGAAGTGAGTGCCTGATAGACCTAATAGTAACAAAATTACTTCATTTCCTGGCAATTTTATTCCTTTCCCTGAGGGAAGTGACTTGTTATTGGGGGTATGGGCTTATTTTTTACAAATACCAGCAAAGCCTTCCTACTGTGCCAGGGCAGCTTTTATTTAAGTGAAAGGCTTTCTGCATGTTGGGAAGCTATTCAACTGCAGGAAGCATAACGCACATCCAGATCTTTGCCAGCTTTTCACGTAAGACATGGGAACAGAATTAGGCCATTCGGCCCATCAAGCCTGCTCTGCCATTCCATCTTGGCCAATTGATTATCCCTCTCAACGACATTCTTCTGTCTTCCCCCCTCCCATAAATTTTGACGCTTTTGCTAATCAAGAACATATCAAACTCATAAATATACACAGTGACTTGGTCTCCACGGCTGTCTGCGACAATGAATTCCACAGATTCACCAACCTCTGGGCAATATTTTTTTATGCCATGGATCCTTACCATTAAACGAGGGTTCCGTGGACTGCAGGTTGGGAACCCTTGGGCTAAAAAATTCCTCCTTATCTCTGTTTAAAAAGGAGGTCCCTCTATTCAGAGGCTGTGCCATCTGGTCCCAGACTCCCCCAACTATAGGAAACATCCTCTCCATGTCCACTCACTTAGGCCTTTCAATATTTTATAGGACTCAGTGAGATTCCCCCCCATTCCTTTAAACTCCAGCAAGTACAGGCACAGAGCTGCCAAACACTCCTCGTATATTAACCCCTTCATTCCTGGGATCATTCTCCTGAACCTCTGCTGGACCCTGTCCAATGCCAGATAATGGGCCCAAAACTGCTCATAATACTCTAAGTGCAGACTGACCAATGCCTTATAAAGCCTCGACCTTATAAATTAACATATACTTGTCCAGAAACGATTCCTTCCCTCCCTCCCCTCACCACCACCCCATCTGAATTGGGGACTAATAGTAAGCACTGTAAGTACCCTGGCTGAGTTTGTCGAACACAGTATGGATGAAAGATGAATTGCAGCTTTTCCAAGTTTTATGTTGCTGAAATAATCATTGCCCAGTCTTTCAGGATGACTGGCAAAACAAATTACTTTTTAAGCAACATTACAATTTGACACGGGACTAAAATATTTTCCACTCCCTGAGAAGCACCAAATGTGTAAAATGATAGTCTGTCTCGTTTATTACACAATAAACTCCATAATTGAGACCCAGTCCATGAATTAATGATTGAAAAGGCTCAGGTTCTCTAATAATTTTGTACTGCAGTTTTTCTAGAATTTTTAATATTGAGTAGAACTGGGCACAAAATATTCATGTAGGAAATATGACTCATAATTGGCTGCAGTGCAAGTCTGAACATTACTGGCCAGAAAATTATTTACACTTTGTTTTTGGTATAAACAGCACGTAATTTAAGAACACAAACTTAGTGTATTTTGAACCAAGAGCTAGATAATTTTTTTTGTCACGAACAGAAAAAGATGATTACATCCTTGAAAGTATTCAAAATATACAAGTTTGAAGAGACTGATTGGGCTTGGAGCAGTCTATGCTTGTCAAATGGCTGATCCAAGACTTCATGCTAGATTCCTGCATTCACTCCACTAAGCCACTTCAAAGAGCTTGACAATACAGTGCATGGTCATTTCTTCCATCGTGTCTGTGTTCGTAATTTTCTCAACATGACCCATTTGATCTAAAGCTACTCTCCAACCAGATTGCTTCATTCTTCTATATTTCTCTTAAGTGGCTTTTCAATTACCTTTTAACAGAAAGGCACTTTGCAGTTTAATGCAGGAGTGCGGTCTAACCAGGTGCATTAATGATATATTTTACATATTTCCATAATTAGTTTCTGCGATCTTCATAGCTTCTGGAGTCCAGTGAGATTTTCTTCAATGCCTTAAGTCCCTCTTCTTGTTCATCTGTACTGCTACTCATCTTTTGTTTTTGTGTTTTCCCAATAATGGATAGCTTAACATTATACAAAGCTCTAGGCACGACTCTGGTTTCCGGTTAAGTGTTTTCTAACATCATTATTAGCCTGCTCTTGTATTCTCTGCCTTAAGATGCAAAACAGATTATTCATTTATGGCCCTGTCTACTTGTGATGCTTGTTCAATAATTTGGCTATCTGGTACATCATGTTCTCTGTAAACTGTCAAAAATCTTTTGACTAAAAATACCCTCGGTTTCATTGATTTGTTTCAGATTCTGTATTTTACTACAGTAAATGGCTTTTCTCCCTCATTCACCTTGCATTCTTTCATTGTTCTTATTAAAATTTGGAAATGTTCCAATCAGCAATATTTAACATTGAGTCATAGAATAATACAGCACTGAAGCAAATCCTTCTGCACTTCATCCCCACACTGACCAGGGAGAGAGGTACACAAAACAATTCCTCATCCCCACTGACCAGAGAGACAGGTACACAAAACACTACCTCATCCCCAACAAACAGGGAGACAGGTACAAAAAACACTACCTCATCCCCACTGACCAGGGAGACAGGTACACAAAACGATTCCTCATCCCAATTGACCAGGGAGACAGGTACACAAAACAGTACCTCATCCCCAACAAACAGGGAGACAGGTACAGAAAACACTACCTCATCCCCACACTGACCAGGGAGACAGGTACACAAAACACTACCTCATCCCCACACTGACCAGGGAGACAGGTACACAAAACAATTCCTCATCCCCACTGACCAGGGAGACAAGTACACAAAACACTACCTCATCCCCACTGACCAGGGAGACAGGTACACAAAACACTACCTCATCCCCACTGACCAGGGAGACAGGTACACAAAACACTACCTCATCCCCAACAAACAGGGAGACAGGTACAAAAAACACTACCTCATCCCCACTGACCAGGGAGACAGGTACACAAAACGATTCCTCATCCCAATTGACCAGGGAGACAGGTACACAAAACAGTACCTCATCCCCAACAAACAGGGAGACAGGTACAGAAAACACTACCTCATCCCCACACTGACCAGGGAGACAGGTACACAAAACACTACCTCATCCCCACACTGACCAGGGAGACAGGTACACAAAACAATTCCTCATCCCCACTGACCAGGGAGACAAGTACACAAAACACTACCTCATCCCCACTGACCAGGGAGACAGGTACACAAAACACTACCTCATCCCCACTGACCAGGGAGACAGGTACACAAAACACTACCTCATCCCCACACTGACCAGGGAGACAGGTACACAAAACAATTCCTCATCCCCACTGACCAGGGAGACAGGTACACAAAACACTACCTCATCCCCACGCTGACCAGGGAGACAGGTACACAAAACACTACCTCATCCCCACACTGACCAGGGAGACAGGTACACAAAACAGTACCTCATCCCCAACAAACAGGGAGACAGGTACACAAAACAATTCCCCATCCCCACTGACCAGGGAGACAGGTACAGAAAACAATTCCTCATCCCCACTGACCAGGGAGACAGGTACACAAAACACTACCTCATCCCCACTGACCAGGGAGACAGGTACACAAAACACTACCTCATCCCCACTGACCAGGGAGACAGGTACACAAAACACTACCTCATCCCCACACTGACCAGGGAGACAGGTACACAAAACAATTCCCCATCCCCACTGACCAGGGAGACAGGTACAGAAAACAATTCCTCATCCCCACTGACCAGGGAGACAGGTACACAAAACACTACCTCATCCCCACTGACCAGGGAGACAGGTACACAAAACACTACCTCATCCCCACTGACCAGGGAGACAGGTACACAAAACAATTCCCCATCCCCACACTGACCAGGGAGACAGGTACACAAAACACTACCTCATCCCCACTGACCAGGGAGACAGGTACACAAAACACTACCTCATCCCCACACTGACCAGGGAGACAGGTACACAAAACACTACCTCATCCCCACTGACCAGGGAGACAGGTACAGAAAACAATTCCTCATCCCCACTGACCAGGGAGACAGGTACACAAAACACTACCTCATCCCCACACTGACCAGGGAGACAGGTACACAAAACAGTACCTCATCCCCAACAAACAGGGAGACAGGTACACAAAACACTACCTCATTCCCACACTGACCAGGGAGACAGGTACACAAAACAATTCCCCATCCCCACACACCAGGGAGACAGGTACACAAAACACTACCTCATCCCCACACTGACCAGGGAGACAGGTACACAAAACACTACCTCATCCCCACTGACCAGGGAGACAGGTACAGAAAGCAATTCCTCATCCCCACTGACCAGGGAGACAGGTACACAAAACACTACCTCATCCCCACACTGACCAGGGAGACAGGTACACAAAACAATTCCTCATCCCCACACACCAGGGAGACAGGTACACAAAACAGTACCTCATCCCCACACTGACCAGGGAGACAGGTACACAAAACAGTACCTCATCCCCACTGACCAGGGAGACAGGTACACAAAACAATTCCCCATCCCCACTGACCAGGGAGACAGGTACACAAAACAGTACCTCATCCCCACACTGAGCAGGGAGACAGGTACACAAAACAGTACCTCATCCCCACTGACCAGGGAGACAGGTACACAAAGCAATTCCTCATCCCCACTGACCAGGGAGACAGGTACACAAAACACTACCTCATCCCCACACTGACCAGGGAGACAGGTACACAAAACAGTACCTCATCCCCACACTGACCAGGGAGACAGGTACACAAAACAGTACCTCATCCCCACTGACCAGGGAGACAGGTACAGAAAACAATTCCTCATCCCCACTGACCAGGGAGACAGGTACACAAAACGATTCCTCATCCCAATTGACCAGGGAGACAGGTACACAAAACAGTACCTCATCCCCAACAAACAGGGAGACAGGTACAGAAAACACTACCTCATCCCCACACTGACCAGGGAGACAGGTACACAAAACACTACCTCATCCCCACACTGACCAGGGAGACAGGTACACAAAACAATTCCTCATCCCCACTGACCAGGGAGACAAGTACACAAAACACTACCTCATCCCCACTGACCAGGGAGACAGGTACACAAAACACTACCTCATCCCCACTGACCAGGGAGACAGGTACACAAAACACTACCTCATCCCCACACTGACCAGGGAGACAGGTACACAAAACAATTCCTCATCCCCACTGACCAGGGAGACAGGTACACAAAACACTACCTCATCCCCACGCTGACCAGGGAGACAGGTACACAAAACACTACCTCATCCCCACACTGACCAGGGAGACAGGTACACAAAACAGTACCTCATCCCCAACAAACAGGGAGACAGGTACACAAAACAATTCCCCATCCCCACTGACCAGGGAGACAGGTACAGAAAACAATTCCTCATCCCCACTGACCAGGGAGACAGGTACACAAAACACTACCTCATCCCCACTGACCAGGGAGACAGGTACACAAAACACTACCTCATCCCCACTGACCAGGGAGACAGGTACACAAAACACTACCTCATCCCCACACTGACCAGGGAGACAGGTACACAAAACAATTCCCCATCCCCACTGACCAGGGAGACAGGTACAGAAAACAATTCCTCATCCCCACTGACCAGGGAGACAGGTACACAAAACACTACCTCATCCCCACTGACCAGGGAGACAGGTACACAAAACACTACCTCATCCCCACTGACCAGGGAGACAGGTACACAAAACAATTCCCCATCCCCACACTGACCAGGGAGACAGGTACACAAAACACTACCTCATCCCCACTGACCAGGGAGACAGGTACACAAAACACTACCTCATCCCCACACTGACCAGGGAGACAGGTACACAAAACACTACCTCATCCCCACTGACCAGGGAGACAGGTACAGAAAACAATTCCTCATCCCCACTGACCAGGGAGACAGGTACACAAAACACTACCTCATCCCCACACTGACCAGGGAGACAGGTACACAAAACAGTACCTCATCCCCAACAAACAGGGAGACAGGTACACAAAACACTACCTCATTCCCACACTGACCAGGGAGACAGGTACACAAAACAATTCCCCATCCCCACACACCAGGGAGACAGGTACACAAAACACTACCTCATCCCCACACTGACCAGGGAGACAGGTACACAAAACACTACCTCATCCCCACTGACCAGGGAGACAGGTACAGAAAGCAATTCCTCATCCCCACTGACCAGGGAGACAGGTACACAAAACACTACCTCATCCCCACACTGACCAGGGAGACAGGTACACAAAACAATTCCTCATCCCCACACACCAGGGAGACAGGTACACAAAACAGTACCTCATCCCCACACTGACCAGGGAGACAGGTACACAAAACAGTACCTCATCCCCACTGACCAGGGAGACAGGTACACAAAACAATTCCCCATCCCCACTGACCAGGGAGACAGGTACACAAAACAGTACCTCATCCCCACACTGAGCAGGGAGACAGGTACACAAAACAGTACCTCATCCCCACTGACCAGGGAGACAGGTACACAAAGCAATTCCTCATCCCCACTGACCAGGGAGACAGGTACACAAAACACTACCTCATCCCCACACTGACCAGGGAGACAGGTACACAAAACAGTACCTCATCCCCACACTGACCAGGGAGACAGGTACACAAAACAGTACCTCATCCCCACTGACCAGGGAGACAGGTACAGAAAACAATTCCTCATCCCCACTGACCAGGGAGACAGGTACATAAAACACTACCTCATCCCCACACTGACCAGGGAGACAGGTACACAAAACAGTATTCATCCCCACACTGACCAGGGAGACAGGTACACAAAACGGTACGTCATCCCCACTGACCAGGGAGACAGGTACACAAAACAGTATTCATCCCCACACTGACCAGGGAAACAGGTACACAAAACAGTATTCATCCCAACACTGACCAGGGAGACAGGTACACAAAACAATTCCTCATCCCCACTGACCAGGGAGACAGGAACACAAAACAGTACGTCATCCCCACTGACCAGGGAGGCAGATACACAAAACAGTATTCATCCCCACACTGACCAGGGAGGCAGATACACAAAACAGTATTCATCCCCACACTGACCAGGGAGACAGGTACACAAAACAGTATTCATCCCCACACTGACCAGGGAGACAGGTACACAAAACACTACCTCATCCCCACACTGACCAGGGAGACAGGTACACAAAACAGTACCTCATCCCCACTGACCAGGGAGACAGGTACAGAAAACAATTCCTCATCCCCACTGACCAGGGAGACAGGTACACAAAACACTACCTCATCCCCACACTGACCAGGGAGGCAGATACACAAAACAGTATTCATCCCCACACTGACCAGGGAGGCAGATACACAAAACAGTACCTCATCCCCACACTGACCAGGGAGACAGGTACACAAAACAGTATTCATCCCCACACTGACCAGGGAGACAGGTACACAAAACAATTCCTCATCCCCACTGACCAGGGAGGCAGATACACAAAACAGTACGTCATCCCCACACTGACCAGGGAGACAGGTACCCAAAACACTACCTCATCCCCACACTGACCAGGGAGACAGGTACACAAAACAGTACGTCATCCCCACACTGACCAGGGAGGCAGATACACAAAACAGTATTCATCCCCACACTGACCAGGGAGACAGGTACACAAAACAGTATTCATCCCCACACTGACCAGGGAGACAGGTACACACACAGCACCTCAACCCCACGCTGTTGGGCACTGTTTTTCTCAATTTGTCATGCTTTTTTCGCTTGGAGACAATAAAAGATATTTGATCAATTTTTTGAACAATTCCATTATTATGTTAATGTTGTAGAATGTTCATTTTGAAAAACCTCTTCCTTTATCTCTCATTACATCCAAATCTCATATGAAAAAATCTTTACCCCACCCCCTGTAGTCCTTAGCTAGCTCTAGAATATACAGTCAGTGGCCATGTTATTAGATACCCCTGTACACCTTGTTAATGCAACCAACTAATCATCCAATCATGTGGCACCAACTCAATTCATAAAAGTATGAAGAAATGGTCAAAATGTTCAGTTTTTCTTCAGACCAAACATCAGATTGGGGAAGAAATGTGACTTAAGTGACTTTGACCATTCAGTGATTGTTGGTGCCAGATGGGGTGGTTTGAGTATCTCAGCAGCTGCTGATCTCCTGGGATTTTTATGTACAGCAGTCACTGGAATTTACAATGACCGTGTGAGGAACAAAAACATCCAGTGGGCATCAACTCTGAGAGTGAAAATGCCTTGTTCATGGGAGAGATCAGAAGAGAATGGCCAGACTGGTGTAAGCTGTCAGGAAGGCAACAGTAACTCAAATAACGACACATTACAATAGCACAGTACAGGAGAGCACTTCTGAACACACAAGTTAAACTTTGAAGTGAGTGAACTGCAGCAGCAGAAGACCACTCACGTAGACTCAGTGGCCTTTTATTAACTACAGGAGGTACCTAATAAAGTGTATTTGCCTTGACTCGATGCAAATCTTATTCAACTGTTGGAGCCAATATTTGTCTTCAAGGTTTAATATTGTTTCTCCTGATAAATAAGTGAATAAGGAACCACTATATTGCCTCAACTCCTCATTCTCCCAAAATAAAGCCTACATCTTATACAGTGTATTGATTCTCCAATTTCTTGTACTACGGAGGCCACAAATCACATTATCAGTCTCAAATTGTCTGCACTTTTTACCTCATTCATTATTTTGCTTGTATTTATTAAGTCCCTTTTTTGCTCACCTTTTAAAGTTTTGTCATCTGTGCTCAACGTTCATTTCTGTTTTAATGGAGGCCAGTCTCTGCTTATTGTGCAATATTTCTTTGTCAAAGCCTCAATGCCATAACCAGCTCTGATCTGAGTGCCAGATGTACTCTGTTAAGTTAGCAAAGCGATTCTCAATGCCTTTTTGGCTTGCTTCTCCATTATATCTGGATAGATAAATGTTGAGCCTTTATAAATTGACTTAAATTTAAGATTTTGAGTAGGAATTGACAGGACAGATGTTACGAAGATGTTTCCCTTGACGGTTAGTCGAGAAATCAGAGCCATAACATGAGATAAGAGGTTAGCCACTTCAGTCTAAGTTGAGAAGGAATTTCTTCTTTGAGAAGATTGTGAATCTTTGGAATTGTAAAACTACATCCAGGGCCGAATTAGATTTTTGGATGGCAGATGAAGCCAGAGTTCTGGAGATCTGGCAGGAAGATAGAATTGAACCCACTTGTCAAATCAACTGTATTCTGTTTGAAACCAGAATTTACTTGAAGGTTAAATGGCCTCCCACTGCTCTTTTCTATGTTGTGGCATTTCATATTTATTTGCTTTAAAGCATTCATAGAATACCTGTGGTTGTTCTTCTATCATCTGTGCTGTAACATGGCCTTAGCCATGTTGATTTCATCCACCATTTTTCTCTGTCCACTGTTTCTTTCTGTGAGTCTTTATGCTCTTTATGAAACTAATTGCTTCCTCCTCTCCTTGTACATCTTTCCCAGATGTACCTCAGACTCAAAACACATATCTTCATTTATAAGCAGGAGACATCCCAGACAGGACCCTGGAAAGTCCGTTTTGTTCTTTCTTTCAAACCCCTGCCAAAGTGTTTTATGCAGCTTATACCTGATGTTTGCCACCCCATCCCCCACCCCCACACCCACCCCCAACAAGCACACAGCAGCTCTTCTTAAATTCAGGTCACTTGACTTATTCCCAGTCCATTACAAGAATGCAAATCATATTAAACTGTTTGTCTTATGACAAGGATTGTCCAGTAAGTGACTCCAGCTCATAATTTAATTGTTAGATTAAATTAGATTAGATTTTTGAGTCATTACTTCCTGACATTCCTTGGATTTTTTTAAAATCTGGTTTTCCTGTCAGGTAAAGCGGTCGTTCATGATTGCTGCACTATTTTTATTTGAAGTAAATAGTTAAAACCTTATTTTAAGAGCACCCCTGCGTACAATTGTATTTCAGTGTCAATTAGTCCATGTTAATTACATGAGGCCTTGATGTTGGGTGTATTTAAGGCAGAGATTGATAGGTTCTTGATTGGACATGGCATCAAAGGTTACGGGAAGAAGGCCGGGGACTGGGGTTGAGGAGGAGAAAACAAAAGGATCAGCCGTGATTGAATGACAGAGCGGACTCGATGGGCCAAATGGCCTAATTCTGCTTCTATGTCTGATGGTCTTATCACAATGTAGACAAATTCAATGTATTAACTCTACAGGTATATTCTTGCTACATATTTTAAAATAAATTGGTATTGTATGAATGCACCATTTTAATTTTTTTAAATAGTGGACATGGATGCAAATTTTTGGCTGTTATCCTGTAGTGGAATCAACCTACCCAATTCAGGAGCCTGCCTAGTTGACCTTAAATCATAATCCTTCAACTTGGACAAAATAGTGTTAAATGCAAAATGTCCAAAGTCTCTTAATGTGATAGATTATGACAGTATAAAGTTTGTGGTAAAGTAGAAGTTCAACAAGAAATTCATCAGATGCAGTAGTCAAATTAAACTGTTCCATATTTGATTTCTCCAACTTTGTGCTTCATCTGAGGCTGAATGAGCATTTTCTCAGGTCTGAGAGACCCATCTGAACTGCTGGAGGACCTCAGAAACCCATGGACATTGGTGTATTATTTATTTAGAAATACAGCACAAAACAGGCCCTTCCAGCCCAGACAACCGTGCCGCCCAGCACCCACCTTTTTAAACTCTAGCCTAATCGCAGGGTCAGTTAACCTTCTAATTGGTTCATCTTTGGAACGTGGGAGGAAACTGGAGCACCTGGAGGAAACCCATGCAGTCACGGAAAGAACTGCAAACTTTACAGACAGCGCCAGAATTGAACTCCAAACTCCCACACCCCGAGTTGTAATAGCCTGTGCTAACTTTATGCTACCGTAGCAGAAGGAATTCAACCAGCCCTGAATCCTTGTAAAGCTGGAAAACAAATGGGAGTACATAAAGGTAACAAGGTTAGGCAGGCCTCTTTCTTCCTCAAGGTTTACCTGTGTGCACTGTACAGATTGTATCAGCTGCTTATGTTAATCTGGTTTGTTCTATCACATCTCCTTTGCGCTTTTCATATACGATTAATTTCTACATTTATTTCATTTTCCTCATCCTTGCTGACTTTGTTACTCTGGCTTTTCTTCTGCCAGCTTGACATCTCCATCATTAGTTACTCCTTTTGTCCAACCAACAATTACTATCAATATATTTATTCAACAAAAACTAGTACATGGCTAAGTTAATGCAGCGCTGCAATGGCATTGGCTATAGATGGAGTATTTTAAACATTTCATTTATTTTCTGCGTTTTTATACAGAGACTTTGTATTGCTGAACCATTTGTTTTGGCCATGGTGATCTAAAATGACAAAGTAAATTCATATTTTTAGTTGTCCACTGTAATAAACTTATTTGCAATGTGGTTTCACTCCCATCATCTGTAGGTCTGTTTTGGCAGATGATATTTCTTTATAAACACCCGAGAGCAAAATCAATATTAACTGCTTGCCATTCACATTAGAAACTTCTCTGAATTACCTCTTTATATATGAGTAGCTTATATATCAGAATGGATGTGGTCCAATTACTCTATTTTATATCCATAAATTTTCTATTAAATTTCTTTCCATTCAATGTGATCACAGTTGATTTATCTTGGAATTAATACTAATTTCCTACTCATTCATGCAATCTGTCCCAGGTGTTTTAAACTCTGCCACCCTGTACTCACAACTCCACTTGGGAGTTGAAAGGAGTGATGTAAGTGTGTGGGGTCCTGTTGACTTAGACCTTGCAGTTTCCAGTGCAATATTCTCTTTAGCCTGAAGAAAGTACACTGCATTGGTACTGGGTTATAGGCTAAGCTTGGTCACTGAAATACCTTGCTGCCAGACTGCTCCAGAAAACTGCTTCTGTCCACTTTTGCTGTGCCTGAAAATGCCCTGATTCTGTTTGATTTAAAACACACCTTGGCATAAGTTTGCAGTCTTTACGTGGAATTCATGTGTCAACTCACAGTTACTTTGTTTTGTAATTCCCATTCTCTGTTCAGTTTTTCCTTTTTTCCCTAAGTATACCCCGCTCAGCCTGTTCCCATCTTGTTCTTCCTGCAGACTTCTGATCTCATCACCTGTTGCTTATAAACCCTTGTTTCCATCAACTTATTGGTCCAGCCTATCTTTATTCCCAGTTTGGATTAATGTCTACTGCATAGAATGGTCACCTCAACACATAAGCATTGAAATATAGTCACCGTAGTATCTCCTCAAAACCGAAGGTCCTCATCACTACCAACAAAAAAAGAAATCTCATCAGCTGACATCCACTGTATTCAGTATCTTTGTGAGCAAATATGGTTTACGCATTAGCTGTGCAATTTTTCCACCCCCAAACTTTGACAATTGCAAAGTTACAGCTTTTCAAAGTTTGTTCTAGTGTGGTAGTGAGCAAAGAAAGGGAGGAAGCACTGAGTCATTGATGTTCCAGCCAACAGTTGTCTGGGGTGGATGTCATGGTCTAGCAGGTTCTTCGCATTTTTGTCAATTTTATATACAGCATCCTTTGTCAGTTCAGCAAATTCAGGTCTGCACACAGAAAAGTATTTCTTTAATTCTTTTTGGCTTCTTTTTACAAATTTGTGTAGAAAGTGGCAGTTCCCTGGAGGTGATGAATGAAACAGTGCTAACTACAAATTCTCAGTGATAATGGGGATTTTATTGAAAATTAATTGCAAAGTGCCTGGGCTTGATCAACGAAACCAAAAATAAAAACTATGAACCTTGTAGGTTGAGCAGAGTTGTGCGATACCTTTTTGAGTATTGAATTAATGTCATGTTTTGGTAATCAGCACTGAAATTTCAAAGAGAGCTGCTGTAGGAGATTAAGAATGTGCCAGAAGTGGGTGGCCAGACTTTTGAGTTGACCAGGAGGAGCTAAACTGACACTTTGTTGAAGTATTCCAACCCACTTAACTTCTTTTGTTTTTATTCTTGTTGAGGTCTGCATAGTGTCTGTATTCACGTTTAAACAGAATTAGCTGGATTTTAAAATGTTTGAATAAAACTCAAAAATAATTCAAACTGACTGGTTTACTTTAGTTTACCCATATGAAATTTCATATTATACACTCTCTAATGGACTGTTTTTTTTTAAAAAACTGGAATAATCATTTCTAGCTTTGTAATTTCTCATTTGAAGTCTACATCCTCAGAAGTTGGTCTCTTGTTCATTTCAAGGTAGTGCTGAAGACAGCCAAACTTTTAAGAGTAATCCTTGAGTATGTTTTTAATATGAAGAGAGCTTGTCTGTGGCTGCCTCCCCTTTAAGATCTGTAAAATATTTATTGCTGGTTCTTGCTTCAATCCCGATCAATGTCATCTATGAGTTTTGTCAGTGATGTTCACTATGCAGTTAGGGCTAAGGAGTGTACAGGTAACCGGATGTCATAGGTGCCAAAAGGTGGACAATACTTAATCAGGATTTTCTCAGAAACATGACATGCTATAATTTAACAAATCATTTTGTTAAACAAGAGATTATTGTTAACAGTGTATAACTTCAACTATTCTATAAATATTTAAACTCAGCTACAGTAAGAGACTTTCATCAGTCTGCTGTGAAGTGTAAATTAAACACTTTGACTCTCTGCATAAATCTTGCTGGCTTTTCAATTGGAGACTAAACTATTACATCCACAGAGAATGTTGGAGGGGGTGCATACTATTTGGCACAATATAAAATAAAATGTACCATTAAGACAACATAAAACTAAATGAAGTTCATTTATTCACAAATACATTAATGTAGTATTTCTTTTAAATCACAGAAGTGGTTGCAAATTGTTCTTTTATGATGTTTTAATATATATTGTGATATTATTGTACAGCATACAAACTGTCCTTCATGTTTCATTGTTACATAAAGCTTAATTTGCGAGTGAGTAGAAGTTATTTTTTTCTTGGCATTGGTTCAGTCAGTGTCTGCTTCAATCATTTTGGCAGCTTGTGAGTCATGAGGTTGGGGGTTCAAGCTTTGCTATTGGATTTCAGCATGAAATCCGCATGGCCCGAAGTCCACTGTAAACAGCAAAAGCCCATTTGCCGGTTCTTGTGGGACTTCATTAGTAACAGCTCTGGTTCCTTTTTTTCCCTCTTTAGCCAAATCTCTATCCATGCTTGTATGTTACTGCCAAACCTTTGGCCCCTTATTTTATGTAGCAGCCACCTGGGTGATACCTTACGGAACATAGAACAGTACAGCATAGGACCGGGCCCTTCATTCCATGATTTTGAGCTGACAAACTAAGCCAATGACATCTAATTAAACGGCATAGTAGTCCGTATTCCTCCATTCTCTGCAGATCCACCTACCTATCAAAGAATCGCTTCAAAGCCTCAGTTGTATCTTCCTCCTCCTCCACTCCTGGCAGTGTAATCCAGGCATTCAGCACACCTTCTGTATAAGAACTTGCCCTCACACATCTCCTTTCAACTCCCCCCCACCCACATTAAATAAGTGCTTTCCAGTATTAGACACTTCAATCCTAAGAAGAAGTTACCAACTCTCTACTTTATGCCTCTCGTAATTTTATAAACTTCTATCTGGCTTCTCCTCAGTGTTCTCTAGAGAAAACAACCTTTGCTTGCCCGGTCTCCTTTATGTACCTGCCCCATAATCCAGGCAGCCTCCACATCCCTTCTATAATGAGGCAACAAGAAATGAATACAATACTCCAGATAACTGGAATTCTATAAAGCTGTAATATAACTTCCTGACTCTTGCTGTCTTGACGCATAAAGGCCAGAGCATGCCATACGCCTTTTCACCACTCTATCAAATTTATGTAACCACTTTCAGAGAACTACAGACTTGGACCTCAAGATCCCTCTGCACACCAATGCTGTTAAGGGTCTTGCCATTAACTCTGTACTTTTCCTTTACATTTGATCTACCAAATTGCAAGTGCCTCACCTGTGTTTAGGATAAATTTTATCTGCCGTTTCTCTGCCTGTATCTGGATTTTAAAGATATAAAAGTGTGCCTTGATTGTCATATGTCACATGCCTATAAAAGTATTACCCCCCCCCCGCCCCGCCTTGGAAGTTTTCATGTTTTATTGTTTTACAACACTGAATCACAGTGGATTTAATTTGGCTTTTTTTGATGCTGATCAACAAAGACTCTTGCGTGTCAAAATGAAAACATCTCTACAAAGTGATCCAAGTTAATTACAAATATAAAACACAAAACAATCAGTTGCATAAGTATTCACTCCCTTTAATATGACACACCAAATCATCACTGGTGCAGCCAGTTGGTTTTAGAAGTCACATAATTAGTTAAATGGAGATCTGTTTTTGGAGACCTGTGTGCAGTCGAGGTGTTTCAATTGATTGTAGTAAAAATACACTTGCAAATGGAAGGTCCACTTGCTGGTGTGTCAGTATCTTGGCAGAAACTACACCATGAAGACAAAAGAACACTCCAAGCAACTTTGCGAAAGGCTTATTGAAAAGCACAAGTTAGGAGATGGATTCAAGAAAATTTCCAAGTCACTGAATATCCCTTCGAGTTCAGTTAAGTCAATCATCAAAAAATAGAAAGAAAATGGTAAATTTGCCTAGAGCAGGCCGTCCTCAAAAACTGAGTGACCATGCAAGAAGGGGACTAGTGAGGGAGGCCACCAAGAGACCTGTGACAGCTCTGGAGGAGTTACAAGCTTTAGTGGCTGAGATGGGTGAGACTGTGCATACAACAACTGTTGCTTGGGTGCCTCACGAGTCACAACTTTATGGGAGAGTGGCAAAGAGAAAGCTGTTGTTGAAAAAACTCACCTTAAATCTTGGCTAGAGTTTGCCAGAAGGCATGTGTGAAACTCTGAAGTCAGCTGGAAGAAGGTTCTATGGTCTGATGAAACCAAAATTGAGCTTTTTTGGCCATCAGATTAAACGCTATGTTTGGCGTAAGCCAACACCACACGTCATCAAAAACACCATCCCTACCATGAAGCAGGGTCATGGCTGCATCAAGCTGTGGGGATGCTTCACTGCAGGAGGCCCTGGAAAGCTTGTGAAGGTAGAGGGTAAGATGAATGCAGCAAAATCCAGGGAAATCTTGGAGGAAAACTTGATGCAATCTGCAAGAGAACTGCAACGTGGAAGAAGATTTGTTTTCCAGCAAGACATTGACCCCAAGCATAAAGCCAGAGCAACACAGAAATGGCTTAAAAATAACGAGGTCAACGTCCTGGAGTGGCCAAGTCAGAGTCCAAACCTCAATCCAATTGCGAATTTGTGGCTGGACTTGAAAAGGGCTATTCAGTCACGATATCCATGCAATGAGACAGAGCTTAAGCAGTTTTGTAAAGAAGATTGGGGAAAAATTGCAGTGTCCAGATGTGCAAAGCTGATAGAGATCTATCCAGACAGAGTCAAGGCTGTAATTGCTGCCAAAGGTGTATCTACTAAAAACTGACTTGAAGGGGGGAATACTTATGCAATCAATTATTTTGTGTTTTATACTTGAGATTAATTTACATCACTTTGTAGCAATCTGTTTTAACTTTGACACAAAAGAGTCTTTTTCTGTTGATCAATGTCAAATTAAATCCACTGTGAGTTAATGTTGTAAAACAATAAGACCATGGAAACTTCCAAGGAGATGCGAATACTTTTTATAAGCTCTGTACATCAAAACATAAATGCATTGTTTGCGTCAACGACCAACACAGTCTGAGGATGAGCTGAGAGCAGCTCGCAAATGTCACCATGCTTCTGGGACCCACAACTTACTAACCCTCATCCATTTGTCTTTGGAATGTGGGGGGAAGCTGAGCACCCAGAGGAAACCCAACTGGTGATGGGGAGAATGTGAGTTCCTTACCGACTGCAGTGGAATTGAACCTGGTTTGCTGGTGTTACAATCGTTATGCTAACCACTGCACCAGCGTGCTGCCCTTAGTTTGTACTACCACCGCTGGCGTCCCCTTATCTACCCTTCTGGTTATATTCTTAGCATTAGATTTGTTACATGTAATTTTTAAAAATACATTCTGTGTTAATACATTCAGAGTCAGAATCAGGTTGAATATCACCAGCATATCTCATGAAATTTGTTGCCTTTGTGGCAGCAGTACACTGCAATACATAATAGTAGAAAAACGTGAATGATAGTAAGTATGTATTAAATCAAACAAGTAGTGCAAAAGAAAAAAAATTAAAATAAGCAGCAAGCTAGTGTTCATGAGTTCAATGTTCATTCAGAAATCAGATGGCAGCGGGCAGGAAGCTGTTCCTGAATCACTGAGTGTGTGCCTTCAGGCTCCTGTACTTCCTTCCTGACAATAACAATAAGAAGAGGGCATGTCCTGCATAATAGGGGATCCTTAATGATGGATGCCACCTTTCTGAGTTATCACTCCTTGAAGATGTCCTGGATACAGTACTATGGAGTCTGGTGCCCATGATGGAGCTGACTAAGTTTACAGCTCTCTGCAGCTTATTTGTATCCTGTGCTGTAGCCCTCCCCCCCCCCCCATACCAGAGAGTGATGCAGCCATGGTCCTTCTGTAGAAATATGTGAAGGTTCTAAGTAACATACCGAATCGCAAATTCCTAATGAAATATAGTTGCTGCCGTGCCTTCTATGTAGCTGCATTGATATGTTGGGCTGAGGATAGACCATCAGAGGTATTGATTATTATCATGCCAGGTGACCAATCTTGATTGAGTGAGGACTGGCGAGCAGCACCAAGTGTACCCAGAGTAGATGCACTGACCTGATAAGATATGTGCTCAATGGTGAGAGCACCATAAGAAAGAGAGAGCTGTGATCTAATATCCAGTGGACCAGGTCAGAGCTTTACTATCTGGATGCATCTAGATATGAATGGTGGTAAACAAACAGCTGATAGAAGGAGGATATTCCGATAACAGCGCCATTCTCAACAACAACAAAGACTCAACATGTTCATGCCAAAGTCATGGATGAAGCATTTACAATCATATTCATTTATAGGCGTGGAGTCTATTTCTGGTTCTTCCTCAGATTCCCACTGATACAGAGAACAATTTCTAACCAATTTGATTCACCTCACAAGATATCTAGGAAAGGCTGAGGAACTGAAATGGGAAAGGCAGTAGGTCCAGATAACACCCAAATGTAGTTCTAATAACTTGTACTCTGGAACCAGCTATAATTCAGTATAGTTACCACAATAACATCTACTTGCCAATGAGGAATATTTCAAGATCAATTCTAATGCAAAAAAATCAGGTACCAGTCCAATCTTGCCGGTTAGTCTACAGTCAATTATTAACTAAATGAATACATCAACCAGAGTGCTTTCATGTGGCACTTTCTCAGGTTGCCTTCTCACCAATATTTGATCTCTTAAAATCCGGACATTTCTGATTCAGTTAGGCTTTTTGGCCTACCCCAAACTGCCCTTGAGAAGATGGTGCTGAAGTTGTATTGTTGAGCTAGGAGGACCACTGGTTAACTAGACCTCATAATTGCCTTGGTAAAGATGTGGACTGCTGACCAGTGACCAAAAGTGCAGTGAAAGTGACTGTCCTGTATTTTAAGGTAGAATCAGACCAGGTGTAGTGTTAAGGAGCTCTGATAAAACTGAAGTCAGTGGATGTCAAAAGAAATGCATTCTAATGACTGGAATCAAATGCCATACAAAGGAAGAAAGGTAATTAATGGTTGTTGAAGTTATTGGAATTAATCAGAATAAGCTATTACAAAGAGAGTGAAGTCAAAAATATTAAATGTTTTCCAGCAGGCATTGAAGGTTGTTTGGTGGCTTCATGTTTCTTTCTGAACATTGTTCCTCAAAAATGTGGATGATTTGAAAGAATTTTCTTTTGTTTTTTGCCAGACCCTAGGAGCTCTTCCAGACCAGGATTCATTCTACGATGTTACTGATTGTCTTGAGCAACAGGGAATGGAAAACATTATCCAAAGGCACATGAGTAATAAAGGAACTGACCCAGACTTAAAGCAGCAGTTTACCATTTATGAGGTAAAATTGTTTTTGAATATGCAGATGTAAAGGAGTAATTCAGTTCCTCAGATGCACGTATGCAGTTACCCATTTGTGAATGATGGATTAGTGAGATCTATTGGTGGTGAAAAATACAGCCAGACTTTGCTGATCAAAGGTTGGGTTGTCTGCGAAAAGAACTTTGAATTCATTAATATTGGGATGAAATATTGATGACCCATGGGATTAACGTAGGTTATGATTGTGCTGAAACAATCAATTAAGAATACTGAATAAGAGTTGTCTGGGATAACATAAAGTTTATGTTTTTCTTGCTCACGATTAGATGGCGTATGTCCAACCTCAGAAAAAGAATAACCTACCAAGGGCAAATTGCATTTCACCATAGTGTTTCTTCATTTTAGGCGTGTAATCAATAAAAGTCAAAATGATAGATAAGAGATGCTGCTTTCACCACAATAAGCTGCTGTAGGAGGGGCACCAAGTGGTGGCAAGAATATTGGTGGGTATATATAAGCAGAAGTTCAAAGATTCTTGATTAGCAAGGGCGTCAAAGGTTAGGAGGAAAAGGCAGAGAATGGGGGTTGAGAGGGAAAATGAATCAGTCATGATTGAGTGTCAGAATAGATTCAACGGCCACATGGCAAAACTCTGCTCCTCTTGCTAGTCTTATGTATGAAAGCACATCCATATGTTGAGTAGCAAATTATAACATTATAATTGTGATTGATTACACCTGCCCCAAATAAACAAGCAGGGATAATGAGAAAGCACTGTTGTATACAGACCTCTCTTCTGCCTCATGAACAGGCAGTTTTGAGAATGGACACAGAAGATACAATGTACTGTAGTCAGCACAATACATAGGTAATTAAGAGAGATGTAGAAAGTTCAAAACTCACAAAGGGTTATAAAAGAATGTAGAACCGAGGAAGGCAAAAACTAGAGAAAGTTGCATCAAAGTAAAATTTAAATAAAAAACAAGGAGATAGGAGAATAGCACTGCCCAGTTACAAATCTGTGCCAATTACACATGGTCCTCAATTATCTAATCCTTCAAAAATGTATCTGCTTTTAAATACCATATGATCTAGCTTCCACAGCTCTCCAAATTAGAGAATTCCCAAGGTTCACCAACTTCTGTGAAAATAAATTTATTTTTATATTACTGCCCCCCTTGTCTTGTAACTTGAAGCAGTGAGCTAATCTAAAGGGAAGGTCAGTAAAGTTCAGACAAAGTACACACTATTTTCCAAGTATTCATTTACCATGGGTAGGTTAACTGATGAAAATAAAAATCCACCTAAAGAAACTTGCAAATACAAAGTACGTAGACAACACAAGAAAGATGGGAACATCAAGTACGATAAGCTTATTAAGAATGTGAAAAATAGTTGTGATATTTGAATAAGAAATAAACATACTATAGAATATTACATGGGCACAAATCAACAAAAAGAAAATTAAAATAGCCTTCTCTACCAAGGCAGCATAAACCTTCAAGAAATGAGGCTAATATTTTCAGAGATACTGAATGAATACTTTACCACAGTTATCACTAATAAACACAAAGTAACGACAATAGAGATAAAGGAAGCACATTATGGATACAAAAGGAAGGAGACTCCAGACAAACCAGCCTTTTTGCAAGGAGCTGAGCCAAAAAAGAAATTACACACTTCCTCATCTGACTAACACTCACAACCGCTGGAGGAACTCAGCAGGTCGGGCAGCATCCGCGGAAAAGATCGGTTGACGTTTCGGGCTGGAACCCTTCGTCAGGACTGTAGGGGGAAGGGGCAGAGGCCCTATAAAGAAGGTGGGGGGAGGGTGGGAAGGAGAAGGCTGGTAGGTTCCAGGTGAAAAACCAGTATGGGGAAAGATAAAGGGGTGGGGGAAGGGAAGCAGGGAGGTGATAGGCAGGAAAGGTGAAGAAGGAATAGGGGAAAACACAATGGGTAGTAGAAGGAGGCGGAACCAAGAGGGAGGTGGTAGGCAGCTGGGGGAGGGGGCAGAGTGACATAGGGATAGGGGAAGGGAGGGGGAGGGAATTACCGGAAGTTGGAGAATTCTATGTTCCTACCAAGGGGCTGGAGACTACCTAGACAGTATATGAGGTGTTGCTCCTCCAACCTGAGTTTAGCCTCATCATGGCAGTAGAGGAGGCCATGTATGGACATATCTGAATGGGAGTGGGAAGCAGAGTTGAAGTGGGTGGCTACTGGGAGATCCTGTCTGTTTTGGCAGACAGAGTGGAGGTGCTCGATGAAGCGGTCCCACAATCTGCGTCAGGTTTCACCGATGTACAGGAGGCCGCACCGGGAGCACCGGATGCAATAGATGACCCCAACAGAATCACAAGTGAAGTGTTGCCTCACCTGGAAGTACTGTTTGGGGCCCTGAATGGTGGCAAGAGAGGAGATGTAGGGACAGGTGTAGCACTTGCACTTACAGGGATAAGTGCCAGGTGGGAGATCCGTGAGGAGGGACGTGTGGACCAGGGAGTTGCGGAGGGACCGATCCCCGTGGAAGGCGGAGAGGGGTGGAGAGGGAAAGATGTGCTTAGTGGTGGGGTCCTGTTGAAGGTGGTGGAAGTTGCGGAGGCTAATGTGTTGGATCCGGAGGCTAGTGGGGTGGTAGGTGAGGACAAGGGGAACTCTGTCCCTGTTGTCCACCCCACTAGCCTCCGGATCCAACACATTATCCTCTGCAACTTCCGCCACCTTCAACAGGACCCCACCACTAAGCACATCTTTCCCTCTCCACCCCTCTCTGCCTTCCGCAGGGATCGGTCCCTCCGCGACTCTCTGGTCCACACGTCCCTCCCCACGGATCTCTCGCCCGGCACTTATCCCTGTAAGCGCAAGTGCTACACCTGTCCCTACATCTCCTCTCTTGCCACCATTCAGGGCCCCAGACAGTACTTCCAGGTGAGGCAACACTTTACTTGTGAGTCTGTTGGGGCCATTTATTGCATCCGTTGCTCCCGGTGCGGCCTCCTCTAAATTGGTGAAACCCAACGCAGATTGGGGGACTGCTTCATCGAGCACCTCTGCTTCATCCGCCAAAACAGACAGGATCTCCCAGTAGCCACTCACTTCAACTCTGCTTCCCACTCCCATTTAGATATATCCATACATGGCCTCCTCTACTGCCATGATGAGGCTAAACTCAGGTTGGAGGAGCAACACTTCATATACTGTCTAGGTAGTCTCCAGTCTCTTGGTAGGAACATAGATTTCTCCAACTTCCGGTAATTCCCTCCCCCTCCCCCTCCCCCTCCCTTCCCCTATCCCAGTTTCACTCTGCCTCCTCCCCCAGCTGCCTACCACCTCCCTCTTGGTTCTGCCTCCTTCTACTACCCATTGTGTTTTCCCCTATTCTTTCTTCACCTTTCCTGCCTATCACCTCCCTGCCTCCCTTCCCCCACCCCTTTATCTTTCCCCTTACTGGTTTTTCACCTGGAACCTACCAGCCTTCTCCTTCCCACCCTCCCCCCACCTTCTTTATAGGGCCTCTGCCCCTTTCCTCTTCAGTCCTGATGAAGGGATCCAGCCCGAAACGCCGACCGATCTTTTCCATGGATGCTGCCTGACCTGCTGAGTTCCTCTAGCGGTTGTGAGTGTTGCTTTGACCCCAGCATCTGCAGAGTATTTTGTGTCTCCTCATCTGACTATCCTAGTGTGCTTTTCAGTTTGTACCAATGGATTGTGTTCAAAAGCCACCAGTGGTTGTAATGGAGATGGATTTTCAACAGGCCTTTACTATAGAACCATGGAAGGGAAATGGTTAAGTTCAAGGTATCTGGAATCAACATCCTGACAGAAAATGAATGCATTTACTCAGACTGGCAGCGTCTGAGAAGTGCTGTCCTTCAGGAATATGGATGTGGGGTGTTAATTTTCTTCTCTTCCTAAATGTAGTCTTTTGATACTGAGAAACATTGTCCGTTTTATTTTGGTCCAAAGGTTATTTTCCCTAGTAGGCACCTGCACGTACAGGTTCTCTACATTTCCTTTCAAGATACCGAGAGCCACGTCACTATCCTTTGGTGAGATTGTAATAGATCCATATGCAAAGACCTCATAGTTGCCAATGAGAGAGTAAAATGCTGAATTCTTTTCTTTTTCCACAAGAAAGAAGTAAATTTTGCCCCACATGATGCAACCACAAACTTGCTCTTTATTAGTATTTATTTTAAGTCAGATCAAATGGATAACAGAATTAATCAAGCAGAAGCCAAGACATTTAGGTCTATGGTCTGGCAGAGTGTCTGTAATGTAGTTTGGCTTTGATGAATAACATATGGTGAAAACATCAGAGAGCAGGAATTAATCAGAATAACCAGTGATTTGGTTCCCCCTTCTCTTTCAAATAGTTCAGATTTTCGGTCAGACAGTTTACTATTTTTTCCTTCCCTTTTTTTGATAATTATTCTGATAAATGAGGTATATCATTTTGTGTGTGTGTGTGTGTGTGTGTGTGTGTGTAAGTTGCATTGTTAAATTCCTTCAATTACTAAGTTGCCACAATGTTACTGCTGAATCTTTAGATCATTTTTTAAGAAAAATGGGATTTAATGCTATTCATTAACTAGCCAGTAACTACAAATCATGCACATTAGAAGACATGGCAAAGCATAGCACAAGGCACCATGAGAATTTTTAAAAAAACAATATTGGTTGGTGGGGAGGGGGGTACAGAAGAAAGGAAAGTCAAGTCACTTTATATTGTCATTTCGACCATAACTGCTGGTAAAGTACACAGCAAAAACAAGACAACATTTTTCAGGACCATTGTGCTACATGAAACAATACAAAAACTACATTGAACTACATAAAACAACACAAAAACTATACTAGACTACAGACCTACCCAGGACTGCATAAAGTGCACAAAACAGTGCAGACATTACAATAAATAATAAACAAGACAATAGGCACAGTAGAGGGCAGTAGGTTGGTGTCAGTCCAGGCTCTGGGTATTGAGGAGTCTGATGGCTTGGGGGAAGAAATTGTTACATAGTCTGGTCGTGAGAGCCCGAATGCTTCGGTGCCTTTTGCCAGCTGGCAGGAGGGAGAAGAGTTTGTATGAGGGGTGTATGGGGTCCTTCATAATACTGTTTGCTTTGCGGATGCAGCGTGTGGTGTAAATGTCTGTAATGGCGGGAAGAGAGACCCCGATTATCTTCTCAGCTGACCTCACTATCTGCTGTAGGGTCTTGCGATCCAAGATGGTGCAATTTCTGAACCAGGCAGTGATGCAGCTGCTCAGGATGCTCTGAATGCAACCTCTGTAGAATGTGGTGAGGTTGGGGGTGGGAGATGGACTTTCTTCAACCTTCGCAGAACGTAGAGATGCTGCTGGGCTTTCTTTGCTATGGAGCTGGTGTTAAGGGACCAGGTGAGATTCTCCACCTGGTGAACACCAAGAAATTTGGTGCTCTTAACAATCTCTACGGAGGAGTCATCGATGTTCAGCGGAGAGTGGTCGCTCCATGTCCTCCTGAAGTCAACAACTATCTCTTTTGTTTTGTTCACATTCAGAGACAGGTTGTTGGCTCTGCACCAGTCCATTAACCACTGCACTTCCTCTCTGTATGCTGACTCATCGTTCTTGCTGATGAGAGCCACCATGGTCGTGTCATCGGCGAACTTGATGATGTGGTTCGAGCTGTGTGTTGCAGCACAGTCGTGGGTCAGCAGAGTGAACAGCAGTGGACTGAGCACACAGCCCTGGTGGCCCCTGTGCTCAGTGTGATGGTGTTAGAGTTGCTGCTTCCAATCCGGACTGACTGAGGTCTCCCAGCCAGGAAGTCTAGGATCTAGTTGCAGAGGGAGGTGTTCAGGCTCAATGACAAACATGCCACATTTGTCTCAAGTTCACCCTCTGGTTCCTTGTACTCCATGATGTACACCTATACTGCAGCCTATGAAACCTAAAGGAAAGGTTGCCTCGATGAAAAGGTGTGGAGTTCCACTTCTGAAAACAGTGAGTGGGACGATGTTCAGTGTTAAGCCCAACAATTTAGGAGGAACAGGATAATTTAGTGTCATGACCATTATGTTATGTGCGAGATAGGGAGACAGGGCATCAGGGATTGTAGTAACCCATGCAACTAATCATTGGAGATGCTAATGAAGTGGAAAGGATCACTTCTTATTCACATGCACTCCCAGAAGAGTTTTGATCAATTCTTCTTGAGAAGAGAGTGCTGGATAAAGTTAAAAGGCTGGGAATTGAAAGTAGATTATCGACCAGGTTAGGCAAGTAGCTGAGCTGCAAGCAACAGAGCAAGGATAATGAACGGACACTCAGCAGGATGTGACTAATGGTGAGCGTCCACAAAGGTCTGAGCTGGGAGTCTCAGCTATTCGTCATATTGATGACGTACACGTTGGTACCGAGTTTAATGATGCTGCAAAGGTAGGGGAATATGCTGATTTGGGCAGAAGCATGAAATTACAAATGAATAGCTTTGGCAGAAAGGAAAAAGGAACAATGAATGGATATCAGGGTGAGCAAATGTGAGGCCAACATCCACTTGAATCTCAAAGCAAGAATAGCATTGTTTCTAATTGTAAAAAAATTTGAAATAATGCAGAACTAATAGATGATTCAAATAATTATAAAGAATAATCAAAATGCCAGAAGACGTACAAAGGATAGATATGATACAACTGTTATGCAAACCCCCCAGTTAGTTTATGCCCAGGATGTTGTAAGCAGTCGGTGAGACCATACCTTGGCAAAACATATTGATCTTGGAGGGATTTAGGTTTACTTTTATGATAACTGGGGTTTATTCCTCTGGAATTTAGTTGGTTAATGGATGATTGCTCCTCTTGTTCTTTGAAACTTTACATTTTCTGATTTTGATGCTTTATACAATTGCAACTTTTGATAAATTATCTGGTGATGACCATTCTAAACATGAAATGCTCTGCGGAACAAAAGTCAGTGACTGCTTACACAGCCTGAGGTTCTCATTACTTTAGTTTTGGAATTAAGGTAAATGGTTTAGAACGGGTCTTTTCTACTTTATTTAGCTGGAGGTTTACAGGTGTGTGCTCAGAATTGGCGAAGGTGTTCAGACACAAAGGGTGCTGAGCCAATGCACCTTGAAACCTTCAGATCCTGCTGCAGATGTGCAAGTTGGAGAGGCTATACACTTGGCCGTGTATAGTTTAGTTTATAGGAAAAGTGTGCTGTTAATCTGGAAAGAGCGCAGAGAAAATTTACGAAGATGTGAACAGAACAAGAGTGCCTGAGATATAGGGAGAGGTCGAGCAGGCTAGGTCTTTATTCCTTGGAACAGAGGGGAATGAGGGGCAAGGTTATAGAAATGTTTAAAATTATGAGAGGTGGATAGTCAATGCGCTCTTCCCAGGGTAGGGGAGACCAAAACTAGAGGGCGTAGATTTGAGAATTGAAAGATTTAAAAGGAACCAGAGAAGAAACTTCTTCACACAGAGGGTGTAGAGTATATGGAAGAGCTGACAGAAGGAGTGATTGAGTCAGGTTTAATAGTATCATTTGAGAAGCACGTGGATAGGTACATGGAGGGATAGGGCTTTGAGGAATAAGAGCCAAACACAAGAAATTGAGTCTAGCTGAGTAGGCGCCATGTTAGCATAAATACTTTGGGCCGAACACCCTGTATCTGTGCTGTATTGCTCAATGATACTATACTTGGGGAAAAAAAAACAAACAGGGTTCTTGATCAAGCTATTTTCCCTATCTTCCCATTTTACTGAATTATTCTTCATTGAATTTCCTACAACTTTCTGCTTGATTATTCTTCTCTCCTGTATAAACCATTTCTTGGCCAATGCAGGTAAACACTTTCTGAGAGCCTCTGAAAATTAAAAAAAATATATATTATCTGTAAACATATCCAAATAACAGTCAGGAATAGACCACCAGTCGATGGTTCATGTTTTCCTGGTATTTGTGCGACGAGATTAAGACTGACCAGACACTTCCTATTATACACGCATGTCTGCACATCCCTTTTGGGAAAAGCAGAATAAATGAAAACATGCCTAAGCTGAAAGCTCCCCATCAACCCCCCCCTCCCCCCCCCCAGTTGTTTGAAACAAATCCAGAGTATCTGAAGAACTGTACATGAGCTAAATGCTGGTTTTTCTTCCCTTTGCACTGATCTGTCTCGGCATCATTTTTGATTATGTGTAATTGGTCAGTGAGCTATCTCTAACATCCGGCCACCTCCTCCTCATGCATGGTCATTGCTTTTCTCTAATCTGGAGTGATCTATCAGCCAGTGCACAATTCAGTCCTTTCAATAATTTATGTATTCTATTTGGTAGCCTCCAGAGCTAATGCACCAGGTGTTTGTCTCAATATATAAATGTTTTCAAGCTGTAGTTTAATCTTTTGGCCTTCTTCTGAACCTGTTCCAAGGCCAGTCTATCACCTCCACATGATGGGCAGAACAGTGAAATCTGGAAAATGGAATATGATTCTCTGTGTTTGCATCAAATTGCCAACAGAGGTATCTTGACAGTACTGGAACTGTCTAAATTCTTTGCAGTTGTGCTTCTGGCCGGGAATCAGTAAATACCGTGCTATTTTTGAATTGTGGTATTGCCAATATCTTTGAATCCATCTTTTAGTACAGACTTGCAAATGTATTTACTTAATGCAGTGCCAATCATGATCTAGTGCTGTAGGGATTTTTTTTGTATCCCAATGAGCTTAAATTAACTCTTGCATTTTGTTATTTTTGTTTAAAAAAATTTGAATTTGAGGATTGAGCAAAGTGCTGATTTATTGAAAGTAATTTGTCTTAACCAAACATTCTAATTGTTGCACTCGTACTGATCTCATTAAAGGCACCTACCTTTCTGATCCAGAGGGGCCTAGCAACTTGGAATCCCCACTGCAACAATCACGCTCAGATCTGAAAGGCTGCATGCAGTGTAAGCAGTGCCAGGGCTCTGTGCAACATGAGCAGGTGTCTCGGGCAGGCCAGAAATTGTTGCATGAACCATTGACCATTGCCAAATCCAAGCCTCCAAATTTGGAGTCAGAATTGGAATTGGCCTATTATTGTCACATGTACCATGGTAGAATGAAAAGCTTGTCTTGCATGCAATTCATACAGATTAATTCAGTAAACAATGCATAGAATTTAAACATGGCAAAACTATGTAATGGCCTTAGAACAGCGGGGTAGAAGCTGTTCTTGCGCCTGGTGGTTTATGCTTTCAGGCCTAAGTATCTACTGCCCAATGGAAGAAGGGAGAAGAGTGACTGTCTAGGGTGGGTAGGGTCTTTAATTATGCTGGCTATTTTACTGAGGCAATGAGAAGTACAAACAGAGGAGACACTGTTTTCTGTCACGTGCTGAGCTGTGTCCACAGATCTCTGTGGTTTCTTACAGTCGCTTATAGAGCAGTTGCCATACCAAGCTGATATGATGCTTTCTGTGGTGCATCTATAAAAATGATCATGGCCAGTGCAGACATGCCGGGTTTCTTTAGCCTCCTGAGGAAATAGGTATTGGTGAGCTTTCTTGACTCTGGGGTACGTCTACATAGTTGAATCAGGGTGGGCTATTCATAATTTCAGTCCTGGGAACTTGAAGCCATCAGCCCTCTCAACCTGCACACCGTTGATGTAGATAGGAGCATATGCGCCTGCTCTCGAGTCAATGATCTGTTATCCTTTTTAAAAGGTTTTGGAGTATGGACACTGTAATGTATAAAAACATTCAAAAGCGATTAAAAATTATATAAACATTTAAAAAATAATATTGAAATAGTTATAGAGACATACAGTGCAGAAACAGACTCTTTGGCCCCTATTTTCTTGACTACAGTTCAGCATTCAACACCATAATTCAAATTACTATAAATTGCACATTGCACATTCAGACAGAGACGTAACATAAAGATTTTTACTCCTCATGTATGTGAAGGATGTAAGTAATAAAGTCATTTCCATGCCAGCCAAATCGCCTAACTGAGCTAGTCCCATTTTCCTGTGTTTTACCCATATCCATCAAAATCTTTCCTATCCATGTGTAACGCAATGTAAGGTTTCACTGCTAATGTAATGGTTTTTTTGTAATGTTCACTGCTAAAGTAACGGTTTCTCTGTAGCAGCAATGTTTGGGTTATGGCTGGAGATAACAGGACTATGGATGCATGTTAGCCAATCAGGATTTTGTTGCCCTGTCTTGTGAATCTGGAAGCAGTTGTTGTCGCGGGCTTTTGCCAGAGAGGGAGGGAGAGAGAGATGAAGAGAGAAGACGTGAATGGAGAGATTTGGCAGACCGCTGGACGGAGTGGATTCAGAGCGAGGGTCCAAAGGGCAGCGACGATCAGAGGAGATCGATGGGGACCGATCGGCCTATGAGTGAGCTCCAGCTTTGTGCACAGACTGTTTAATAAGATTTGGACCCTTTTTTAAAATGTTTTGTTTCTCTACTAACCATATAGTCAAAGTAAGAGTTATAAAGCTTAATCGTTTAATCGCATATTGTGTACTGTTTGTTATTTCGTGGTACTGCTTGCAACAGGGGACACATCGCGCAGCATCCACCCAAATGAGATTTCTTAAGTTAGGCCGTGCAGGGGGTTAAGCCGCTAGCTGAAGCGAGTGTTACACATGTAACTGTCCAGCTGCCTTTTAAACATTGTAATTGTGCCCTCCGGTACCACTTACTCTGGCAGCTTGTTCCATACACTCATCGGTATCTGGGAAAGTGTTGTCCCTCAGGTGCTTTTTTGCATCATTCTCCCCCCATTTTAAATCAATGATCTCTGGTTTTGAACTCCGCAACCTGAGGAAAAGACTGTGGCTATTCACCTTACCTATGCCCCTCTTGATTGCATAAACCTCTATCATGTCACAACTCAGCCTCCTACATAATATAATGTAATAATTTACAAATTAAAAAAATTGTTAGTAATTAAGGGGATTATTTCCTGTACAAATACTGAACAGAAGATGTAATTTTTTCCTGCCCCCCTCCTTCGTAAGTGCAGAGTCGGGTCTAACCTGCTACCAGATCCAGGAGCTGATCTCCTCCACTTCAGCACATGTCAATTTGTACTGTTGAAGTAGAATCCATGCTGAGTGCTGGTGGATTTGCTGGCAGGTGTCTTTCAGCATGTCTTGGGCTTTTGATCCATGCACTAGAGCCCCAGGTTTGATTGTGTTAGCTTGGAACAGTTGGAATTTTAACAGGAAGATTCAATATACATTTCTTTTTTTTTGAAGTTAGCCCGTATTTGGTTTCTGCTTAGTCTTTCACCTGACAGTCAGTTTATTATCCTTCAGCTTGATGGATCATTCTTGATTTCTGCTATTTTTATCAGTCACCTCTATCAGGCGAATACTTTGCATTTCACCATTACCAAAGAGGTCTGTGGCAAAGGTATTATTCCAGGACTTGCAGTTTCATTATGGCAAGTGTCAATGGTTATGATAAATGTCACAGGCAGAACTGGGAATAATTGTGAATATGCGAATCTTTCAGACTGAGTTGCACCATTTTGCTGTTCTCCCAACAAGATGGTTAGATTGTCCAATTTGAACCATACTTTCTGCTCTCTGATTTGTGTCTCTTACATGCATCACTCAGCAATGATTATTGGATGCGTCAAGCTCCGGAATGGCTGGCTCTTGCGCATACTGCACCATTCACCAATCATTGCTGTGTAGGGATTATGGGACCAGCCTTGTGTTGTATTGGTGACATCTGCATTAAAGCAACCCCTTTCCCCAATGCTCGAGGACCACCTTTTAGCAGGCTTGTAAAGTTGCCCTAGACTAATTTATAAATGGAATAATTTTATCATTTGAGCAGTAAATTCTCAGACTTCAATCTAAAATAAAAGTAGTAAATCCCTTGGCAGATGGAAGGACAGGGAGAGAATATACAGGGCAGTGTTTCATAATAGAATATGTAATTCCAAGAGTATTTCTGTCTATAGGAACGATCACATTCAGCAATTAACACATTTCCATAACAGGGTCGTTGTAAAAGATATTCAAGAGAAAAAATCAGCCTGAAAGCATATGTTTATAATCTTAGAAGTAGAACATCCAGACCAAGATTAAATTATGGCTCATGTTCCATTCCAGGGTTGTATCATCTTGGATACATCCTTTTGAAGTCATTTGACCCAATACATATGCTTGCTTTAGTTTTGTCTATTATTTAAACCCGACTGGAAAAATAATTTGTAGTGAATGGTTCTAAGGAAAATACTTGTAATTATAAATTTGTATGACACAGGCAATCATTAATCAACTGTATTAAATGCTGTGTAATTTCATTTACCTTTTCACGTTAGAATGTTCTAACTGTTGTGTAGCCAGCTTTTTCTGGGGCTGAAGTTTGGCAAATAATGCTTTAATCAACACAGATTTTCAAAATCTTCTTCTGTCATTTTTATTTTTTAAAAGCAGCCACTGAAAAGCACTAGCAAGTATAGACATTGTGTGCAAATAAGTCACTTAACCAAAGTAGAAACCTTATTGCTAGTGAAAATTAATAATCATTTAGATTCTTTGAGAGTTGCATTAACTCTAGACATGATATGACATAAAAGATTCTTAAAAGTAGTTTAAAAAAAATAGAATTTAAGTGTCCAAGGTTACGGCAAAAAGGCGAGAGAACAGATTTGAGAAGGATAATAATTTAGCCATGGTGGAATGGTGGAGCAAACCCTGATGGCCAAATGCTGTAATCCTGCCTCTATGTTTTATGGTCTAACCCGGAAGAAATACTCCAATGCTGCAGGACAAGTGACCTTGGATTTAGAATCAGGTAATTCTTTTTATGCAGCTGACAATATTGCTTGGAAAGTCTGGTGAAAGCTAGGATGTTGCCTTTATTTAACTGGTTCAAAAATTATTATTTTTTTGCTGCTCCCCCACCACTAGTACACCACTCCACCAAGTCCCAGAATTGTCAGGGTCTCAAATACTCTTCATGTGCATGAAAATTTTCAACAGAGCTTGAGAGCTCCATTGTTCATTCAATGGAAGAACAAGCGGGACAAGGACAGCATCCCATGCGTCATCATTCTACAGACCATGCCATTCTGGGACTTGTGCTATATTATTTATGTCACTGTGTTTTCTGCTCTCATTACCATAAATGCTATATGCTGTGTGCTGTTTGTGATATGTTTTATGCCTTGGCTCTGGAGGTATGCTGTTTTGTTTGATTATATTCATGTATGGTTAAACCTTGAACTTGAACATGAATCTTTGAAATCCCCTCTGATTCGGGGCCAGAAGATTCACCCTGAGGAACGTGGGATGTGGGCTATCACCAAGTAGGCTGCTGGAAGATTAGTGGTTTGCCAACTTCACTGGACTTCCTGAATACTTTTGGGCATATCTTATGGATTTTGGTCTGCTGATCACGAAAACCATCATGACATTCCCCTGTCATGCTCCATTTTACTGAAATTGCCGATATTTGTTATTTCAATTTATAATTCTGTTAAATAAAAACGGAAGCTGAAAAGTTTTCGATCTTGTCCAGGCATGCCTGGGCATGTTTAGGCAAGACAGATGATACATGGCAGGACAGGCTTTAGAAAGGCTATTACACACATACTGTTCTATGCATTGCAATTACAAGTATATTGATTTGAGATCAATTGATTGAGACAAAGCTTGGGCTTCTCACATTTGTTGCACAGTAGGAGCTGTCGATCTTGGAGCTTGGCTCAGAGGTACTTGAAAGTTGACGTCATTCGCTGCCCTGATGATATGCCAGATGTAGAAAGATCATGTGACAGACTGCTATTTCCGTCCGACCAGTGTGTCTAGTTTCTCTGCTAAAAACAAGAAATCCATTGAATACCCTAATCTCCCTTCAGCCACGAGGCCTGTGCTGCATGCCTTCCAGTACTGAAGCCTCCAAAGACATGGGGTCGAGAGGAGGTAGACGAAAATGTCATGATGCATGGGTTAGGAGTAGAAAATTACTCTGTTATAGATTTTGAACCTTTCATCTGAAAACTTAATCTGAGTTAAATGACCTGGTCAGTGACTTGGGTTTGTCAAAGACAAAAGCAGAATTACTGAGGTTCAAGACTGCAGGGGTGGAATCTGCTGTCACCAGGCACAACATTTCAGTGAAGAGTTTAGATATTTGAGACAGATGTTTTCAGGATAACTGATGCCCATGATGAAGCAAGGCATTTTTGTTAGTCCACAAATCAAACAAGTCATCAACATTGAACATAGAATAGTACAGCGCAGTACAGGCCCTTCGGCCCACATTGTTGTGCCGACCCTCAAACCCTGCCTCCCATATAACCCCTCACCTTAAATTCCTCCATATACCTGTCTAGTAGTCTCTTAAATTTCACTAGTATATCTGCCTCTATCGCTGACTCAGGCAGGGTATTCCACACACCAACCACTCTCTGAGTAAAAAACCTTCCTCTAATATCCCCCCTTGAACTTCCCACTCCTTACCTTAAAGCCATGTCCCCTTGTATTGAGCAGCGGTGCCTGGGGAAGAGGTGCTAGCTATCCACTCTATCTATTCCTCAATATCTTGTATACCTCTATTATGTCTCCTCTCATCCTCCTTCTCTCCAAAGAGTAAAGCCCTAGCTCCCTTAATCTCTGATCATAATCCATCGTCTCTAAACCAGGCAGCATCCTGGTAAATCTCCTCTGTTCCCTTTCCAATGCTTCCACATCCTTCCTATAGTGAGGCAACCAGAACTGGACACAGTACTCCAAGTGTGGCCTAACCAGAGTTTTATAGAGCTGCATCATTACCCTGCGACTCTTAAACTCTATCCCTCGACTTATGAAAGCTAACACCCCATAAGCTTTCTTAACTACCCTATGTACCTGTGAGGCAACTTTCAGGGATCTGTGGACATGTACCCCCAGATCCCTCTGCTCCTCCACACTACCAAGTATCCTGCCATTTACTTGACTTGTTTTAATTCAAATTTAGCAATGTGATTCACTTATTGAGCGTTCCAAGTTAAGTCAATCAATATGAACGGAAAGGAAGGCTTATATTTGTACAATTTTTTGATGATCTTGAAAAATCATGAAGGACATTGTAATACTTCCTTTGAATGGTAGCTTCTGTTCCAGATTTGCATACAATAAACTCCCTTGAATGGGAAGATGATAACGACCAGTTGAGAACTTATCAGTGATGTTGGTTGATGAAGAAATTCTGGACAGAACATCACTTTTCTATTTGTCCTGTCGGATCTATTGCTTCCAGCGGCGAGAGCGATCAGGAACCCGTTTCAAGTGTTGAACTAAAATTGCAGCAGTTCCTGAATACTGCACAGGAGCATCTGCCCTGGTTAAATGTACCAAGCTCCCCTGTAGGGCAGCCTCTGACTGAGGTAGAGTGCTACACTGGAGGGCACTAGAGGCAGTATTGTGCCATTCATATCAGATTAATCACAGCAGACCCTCACTGGCTAAGCACAAATGGGTCCATTTTCTCTGATCGGGGTGAGAGATGTAAATCGGTAGATTAACTGGTCACTGTAAATTGCCCTGTTGTGTGAATGATTGGCAGAACCCGGAGGGAGTTGATGGGAAACTGAGGGGAACAAATTGGACCAGTGTAAATTGATAATTAGAATAGACTTGGTGGGTTGAAATGCCTGATCTTTTGGATACCTCTAAATAGTAGAACTTAGGACTCCTGATCAAAAGTATGCACCAGTGTGAAACTGGTAGCCAGAATGTAATGATAATTTATCCTGAAGAGCGATGTTGTGAACATTGCATGGGGAACTTGGCTGCCTGCTAGGTTAGCAATGTGATTAATAGATATATGATGGGAGAACATTATCTTTACTCTCACACTGCAGAAGTACGCCGTGCAAGGATAAAGTGTTTGGAAACACATTAAAAAAATAAACTAACAATAAGTATTTGGTAAGAAAGTCAACATGAAATACTTTTTGCTTATTGCAGAAACAGCATCACAGATTAGAGCAGACAATAGGGTGAAGGAGAGAGCACACGCATGTGTATGCATTTGTTTTACTGGAAAGGGTCTGCCGTCTGCATGTCAATTTATCATTTATACTCAATGTAAATATTTACAACGTGCTTTCAGTATTTTAAATTAAAACATAGTTAATGTGCTGTAAAAATATACTTGTAGGTCTGTGTCCTTCTGTTCCTTCCTACCCATAGTAATCAATTAAACACACGAATGATGGTGGAAATACTTTTTATTAACCCATACACTCCTGTTGCTGATCTCATATCTGTGTTCCTGAACTTCAATGTGATTTCCAGTGGTTATTCTCGGAGCAAAACCCTCTCGCCCCACCCCACCCCACAAGTCCCAGAGAAACACCCCCTTCCACGTTGGCAAATAGACGGGGTCGTTCTCACTGCGCACTGCCCATGGGTGACTGTACTTGGGATGAGACAGTGGCTCACCTATTGCACACTGTGGGTTTGCAAAAAGGGCATGGAGAAAGATGCAAGAGCCTCTGTCATGGTTTATCCAGAACAGCTGCGTGAAAGAGGGGCCTCTGTACTACGGACTGTTCCCAGGGATAGCGGCGGACATGAAGTACTGCTGGAAGATTATCTACTCGGTGAAGGACACATTGAGGAATGCTGCTGACTGGCATATTCCAGGCTGTAGTGGTGTTTGCTGAAGGATGTCTAAAGCTTGGTGCAGCCACCGCAAGGGCTCGGGGAGGAAAGACCACACTATTGGATTCCTCCGCTACTGGAGAGGGACAGACCACATTGGAAGCCCCTCAAATAGTGTAATCATGTAACACCCCAGAGGACCACATAAGTTGCAACAGTCCTATTGGTTTTAAGGAATGTAAGAGAACAAGACTTAACACATTGATTATGAACATAAGGATGAAAAGGCTTATTCTCATAAAATAATCTCTTATGAATAGAAGCAACACACATCAAAGTTGCTGGTGAATGCAGCAGGCCAGGCAGCATCTCTAGGAAGGTACAGTCGATGTTTCAGGCCGAGACCCAGGGAGAAAGACAAGGCGGGGGGGGGGGAACCCAGAGGATGGGCAAGGGGTATAGTCAGAGGGACAGAGGGAGAAAAAGGAGAGTGAGAGAAAGAATGTGTGTATAAAAATAAATAACGGATGGGGTACGAGGGGGAGGTGGGGCATTAGCGGAAGTTAGAGAAGTCAATGTTCTTGAAGAGTACTAATATGCATGCTGCTTATGAAAAATTTGATAATGAGAGTGAGACAGGACTTGCTAGCATGGAGATTTACAATGTGACAATTAACAATATGGCTTACACCAGAAGTGAACAGCAAATTAATTAAAGTAGAATTGGACACTGGATCAGCTGTTTCAGTCCACAAAATGAGTTTAAACAGCATTTCAAAGAAACTGAACTGAAGCCTGCAGATATCCATCTAAGAACTTGTACTGGAGAAAAGATAACTCCTGATGTTTGTGGCAGTGAAATACGACAACCAACAAGCCACATTGAGCTAGTATATGGTAAAAACACAGTGACCAGCATTGTGGGGAAACGAGTGGCTGAGACAACTACAACTTGCTTGGAGATTCATTCATCATTTGCATGCCACATACCCTGCAATAAAGCCAACTGAAAGTGAATTAAGAAAGGCACTGGATGATGCCACAGCTGCCTCCGTGCTAAACACCATGAACCGTTGCCCCACGGAGGACAGACAGTTGTTCGTGCCAACCTTTGAGCCTCTGGTTGGAAACGTATTGGACCAAGGAAAGACCATGCTGCTCAGAGGAAGTATGAAAGCAATAGTTTTTGTTGGTAACCTATCTGAGAAAGGCTCTGATATGTTAATCAGCAGTTACTTGAGAAATGTGACTTAGTTTTAAGCTAAGAAAGAAGAGTAGTTCAAGGAGCTTCAGGAAAGTTGCAAGCATTCGGCTTTTGTGACTATAAAGAACCAGAATCTACTCTGCGTTCATTGTTATTAAATGAACTTGAATAGGGAGACATAAAGCTGCTTGTAAAAGTACATGCAAAGACCAAAGCCCAGCTGGGTGAATGGAAGGCCATAAAGGAAGGAGTTGATGGGGATTCAAAAACAGAGGATTCATCAGATGATGTTGTGGATGAGGAAATCAAGAGGAGAGATCAGATCAATAAGGGAGCAATGGAATTAATAAGTGAGTTAAAGGATTAATAAGCGAATATTCCAATGAACTAAATACACCATCACAAGATCAAGATGAACAGACTAGAAGAAAAAGGAGAGAAGAGCTAGAGAGAAAGAACATGAATGAGAAAGAGAAAGGTGTGAAAGAGAGAAGGAATATGAGAGGAAAAAAAAGGATCGAAGTTGATCCAGGGAGAGAAAAGCAAAGAAAAGGAGAAGAAAGATGTCCAGAGCTGTCAGAACCACTCCCTACAGTCTCAAAGTCAACTCCTACAACCACCACGGAGGTGTCCCCAGAACCTGAGATGGTTTCACCGCCACCAGTCTCACCTGCCGAGCAGAGTGATTCCCCTTCTCAGGAAAGATTTTATCCCAGAAAAGTGAGAAATCCTCCACAGCGATTGAATCTTCTGGTCTGAATGAGACAATTTAAAATTTACAGTGCTGTAGATGTCTGTAGATAGTATTTGTATTATATAGTATATTGTGTATATTGTTGAGATGCTTTCTCTATTGAGTTGGAGTTCATAGCTAAGCAGGGAGATGTGTTGTGTGTTTAATATTTCAGTAATATATGAGTAATCTTGTAAATATTTTGTTTGATTAGTCATACTTTGTTTATATAATTCATTATGGTTAAAAAAAAATATATGAATTGCATATGCCATTATGTCAGCATGTGATGAGTGCCCACCTCGCTTAAAGTGAAGAACAAACTAAGACTTGCATTGCTCGGCTCTTGTTTCCCTTTCAATTAGTTTAATATTTTGAAGTTACAGGTAACAGTATAGATAAGCTAATAACACAAGCTGGTCCAGAATGACCAAAACATGGCTCATCTCAAGACAAGCATCAGAATTTAAGATTAACAGAGAAAATTAACACATGTATCAAGAACATAAAAAGTTAGATGGTAACAAGAAACAAGTGTCCAATTCTTAACAGAAGAAAAGGACACTTCCACTTGTTACAATCCTGGCCATTATCTCCGCCCATCAGAGATGTGGATGCAGTGGTTAGAGACATTGGCCTCTGGTGCTGATAAGCTCTTTTTCAAATCACCTCCTTGCACACAAGGAGTGTAGCAACAGCTTGTGTGCCAGTGCATTAACAGGGAAAGTGACAAATAAATAACGGGATTTCGCAAGATCCTGAAGAAGACCTGAATGTCACTAAGCAGCATCAGGTCAGGCTCGCTTGTGATCTTGAGTTATTCTACTGATGGAAGCTGGGCAGATTCAACCTTGGAGCAATCTGAGAGCAACAGTACATTCAGAGCAGAGCTAGAAAGGATTTTTAGATACCAGTGGAAAAAGGGATATGGGGTTAGTTCAGGAAAGTAACGCTTCCTGAACACAACATTATCTAATGGCTTACCTTGCATATTCTAATGGTATTTACCATTTTGTTCAGGACTGTTTATTTTCAAAGCCTATGAAAGTAAAACCTATTAATATCCATTTGCCAATTGGAAGTGTGACTGATTGGAAAGGATGCAAAACTAAAGCGCTTAACATCTGATGAAATCCTGTCCTCAAATTCAGAAGAGAAGAATGGACTACTGGAATATTGGCAAGAGGGATTGGTCCGTTATTTACAGCAAAACTCTTATGGATTTCTCGTACTTTTCAAATGCCTTGTGTGCTTCATGACAATGTTGTTAGTACATTGTAATTTTGGCTTTGGACAACTAAAACAAAAACTCTGTGGGTTCCAGGTGCGAAATAAAATTGGTTTAATATGCTGGTGGCCATGTAAATTCAACAAGTGGATTTGTTAGATGTCAACTGGATCAGAAAGCAAAAACACACACACACACACACACACACACACACACACACACACACACACACACCACACACACACACACACACACACACACACATTTTAACAAGGAGTGTATTCAAAATGGTGTACAAATGATTTCATGCAGTTTCTAAGTTGGAATGGATGGCATTTCTAAGGTGAAACAATTTGGCATTTTTGCTGTGGCAGTCTGTTTTTTTACTTTGGAACTGCTTGCATTACTCTTCATTCCTTTAGTTTTTCCATGTGGTTTGGCCTACATGTAAAATTTTGATAAATTGCTACGTTTCTCCATAATTAGCTCCTTGCTGAACACTCCACATTTTTTTCTGTATTTCTATTTTACTCTGAGCACTAAAATTCTAAATATTTAGTAATCTCATTGCTTGGAATTATATGATACTTGGATACAATGACATGACAAAGTTAGTTAGGTCAAGATATGATGTCATAACCAGTCAGATACTGTCATGTGATGTGTTTTTGAATGATTGTTGATGCCTGTGTGGCATTACTTTGATTTATGTTTCCTTATAAGGCATAACTGAGTTATTTTTAGAATTTTCTGAAATGATCACTAGTTCTGGTTTCACTGTCCATTTAGGAAGTATTGTGTAACGGTGATCCTTTCTGGGATTGTACCACATTGTCATCATTCCAGATTGCCATCAGTTTTTTCATTTTAACCACTTCAAAAGTTTGATATGAAACTGATTCACTCTCTTCATATTAATACAAGCACATTTGCAGAACAAAATGTAAGCAGTTGCTGAAATGTCCCGATCCAGCCCATAAATGTAAATGAACAAGCAAAAAACAGAATAAAGCCTATTTTATCGGGCATTTAATTTCATATAAAGTAGTTTCTTGCTTTCCTCCAGATCCACTGTTGCCTTTGACGTTCCCCATGATAGGTAACTGTTAGAGTCATAGAGAAGTACAGCACAGAAACAGACCCTTTGGCCCATCTAGTCCATGCTGAAACCATTTAAACTGCCTACTCCCAATGACCTGCACCGGGACTAAAGCCTCCATACCCCTATTATCTATGTACCTATCTAAACTTCACCTAAACATTGGAATTGAGCTCACATGCATCACTTGTGCTGACAGCTCATTGCACACTCACACGACCCACTGAATGAGGAAGTTTCCCCTCATGTTCCCCTTTTACCCTTAACCTATGACTGCTGGTTGTAGTCCCACCCACCCTCAGTGAAAAAAGCCTGCTTGCTTTTACCCTATCTATACAGCTCATAATTTTGTATACCACTATCAAATCACCTCTCAATCTTCTATGTTCTAAAGAATACTGTGCTAACCTATTCAGTCCTCCCTTATAACTCAGGTCCTCCAGACCCAGCAATATCCTTGTAAATTTTTTCTGTACTCTTTAAACCTTATTAACATCTTACCTGTAGATAAGTGACCAAAACTGTACACAATACCCCAAATTAGAGCTCACCAATGTCTTGTACGACTTTCTCCTGTACTCAAAACTTCCCATCCCATCTCCTGTACTCAATACTTCGATTTTTGAAGGCCATTGTGTCAAAAGCTTTCTTTACGAATGTGATGCCACTTTCAATGAATTATGGATATGTATTCCGAGATCCCTCTGTACCACCACACTCCTCCCAGTAGCGTGGTCCTACTGAATTGCAAAACCTCACACTTGTCTGCATTAAATTCCATTTGCCATTTTTCACCTTATTTTTCCAGCGGATGCAGATCCCTCTCCAAGCCACAATAGCCTTCAATGCTGTTCACTACATCCCCAACCTTGGTGTCATCTGCAAATTTGCTGATCCAGTTAACCACATCATCATCCAGATCAATGATATAGATGACAAACAACAATGGATCCAGCACCGATCCCTGCAGCACAGCACTAGTCACAGGCCCCCATCAGAGAGGCAATCATCCACTACCAATCTCTGGCTTCTCCCACAAAACCCAATGCCTAATCCAATTCACTACCTCATCCAGAATGCTGAGTGAATGCATCTTCTTAACCAGTTTTCACACGGGACCTTGTCAAATGCCTTACTAACGTCCATGTAGACAACATCCACTGCCTCTGCCTTCATCTACTTCCCTAGTAACTTCCTCAAAACTCTGTAAGATTGGTTAGATATGACCTATCATGCACAAAGCCATGCTGACTATCCTTAATCGGTCCATGTCTATCCAAATAGTTATATATCCGGTCCGTTAGAACATCTTCCAATAACTTTCCCACAACTGATGTTAGACTCACTGACCTATAATTTCCTGGTTTCTGTTTGGAGCCTTTTTAAAATAGTGGAACAACATTGGGTATTCTCCAATCCTCTGGGACCTCTCCTATCTCTGCTAGGACCCCAGTAATTTCTGCACTTGCCTCCCGTAGGGTCAGAGGGAACACCTTGTGAGGCCCTGGGGATTTATCCATCCTTATTTGCCCCAGGGAAGCAAACACCTCCTTCTATGCAAACTGTACAGGGTCCCTGAAGTTGATGCCTCTTTGCCTTACTTCTACAGACTCTGTATCTGTCTCCTGACTAAATACAGATACAAAGAATACATTTAAGTCCTCCCCCCATCTGCTTTGGCTCCACACATGGATTACCATTCTGGTCTTCTTTTTGCTCTTAACATACCTTAGAATCCCTTAGATTCTCCTTCACCTTGTCTGTTAGATCAATTTCATGCCACCTTTTCTCCTTCCTGATTTCTTTTTTATGTGTTCTCTTGTATTTCTTGCACTCCATAAGTACCTAATTTGTTCCTACTTGCCTATACCTGTTAATCAAGGCTTCAATATCTGCTGAAAACCAAGGATCTCGTCACTTATTATCTTTACCTTTTATTCTGACAGGCACATACAAACTTTGTACTCTCAAAATTCCGTTTTTGAAAGCCTCCCACTTTCCAAGTACACCTTTGCCAGAAAACAGCCTGTCACAATCCACACTTGCCAGATCATTTCCAATACCATCAAAATTGGCCTTTCTCAAATTTAGAACCTCAATCCACGGACCAGTCCTATCTTTTTGCATATTTACTTTAAAACTGTTGTTCGTCCATCATTGACGTTGATGAGGACCTCGACACCATTATGATGGTGTCGAGATTAGCGCATGATTTGGATTTAAGTGAGGGAGAGTTGCGCAGCATCAGCCTCACTCTCTCTTCCCAATTCCCATCTGGATCCAGTGGCAAGACAGAGTCTAGACGGCTGGAGATGGGACTAGGCGCAGTGGATGACCAGGACGTCTTCTGTGTCTTGTCCTGTTCTACACGTTCCACGACGCTTGCAGAGACCATCTTCTTGACCGTTGGACCTTCCATTGGTCTCGTCCGCTCAATCTAGTAGTTAAAGCTACTGGCATTGTGGTCACTGGATGCAACGTGTTCCCCTACACAAACGTCTATCACCTACTCTGTCTCATTCCCAATAACAGATCCAGTATTGCATGCTCTCTCATTGGAACTTCTATGTACTGATGACGGAAACTTTTTCCTGAACACAGCAAGTTTCCCTTTCCATCCACAGTAAGCCCTGTTGGAATTTGCTATATCATTCTTATTCATAGCCTATTGTGAGAGAAAGGTAGCTAAATGTTTATCAAAAAGAATAATGTGTTCCTGGCTGAGGTTTCTGATTCTAGTCACCTTAAAAGTATGCTACTAAAGAAAGGAAATTGTTGCCAAAGTTTAAGCACGTACTCTGTTTGTAATTTAAGCTATTTAAGGCTTTTAGACCATTAAACAGAATTCATTAGTTGGTTGTTATTTTAATATTTCATTTATCTGTTACCTGGAACCTGATAACTTGTATTAACACGGCATGATTATTGTTGGGAACCATCTCTGGTATCATCAGGCAAAGTATGGTTCAGTATCACAAAGGAAGATATTCAGTTGTTAGGATCTTTGGCTGAAGATGTAAATCTTAAAGGAAGTGCGAGGGGCTTATGGAGGGATCAGAGCTTGGAATTGAAAAGCCCAGCAGTCAGTGGTGGAGAATGAAAATCCGGCAGTGCAAAGTTGCCTGTGTAGGCTTATTCCACGAGGCAGCACAGTAGCGTAGACATTAGCTCAATCACCTTACAGCACCAGCGGTCACCAATATGGATTTGATTCCAGGAGTTTGCACATTATCCCCATTACCACGCGAGTTTCTTCTGGGTGCACTGCTTTCCTCCGGCATTCCAAAGGCATACAGTTAGGGTTAGTAAGCCATGAGCATGCTATGTTGGCACCAGAGGGATGGTCAGCACAATCCTTGGACTGTTGGTCATTAACGCAAAATGATGTATGCTTTGATGCATGTGTGACAAATAAAGCCAATTTTCATCTTTTTTATTTGCTTATCCCAAGGATAGGATTGTATAGTGAAGGAGTCTGGGGCTTGATTTCAGATTGAAGATACCTAGGGTTGGGGGGTTTGGAGTGAGGATTGCTATACTGGGGGTGTTGGACAAATGATTTGGGTAGGTGGGAGTGGGTAGGCTCAGGCAGATAATGCAAGGTTGGCAGAAGATGTTTACGGAAAGCTGGTGGGAGTGGTGGATAATTGGTGGCTCAGGAAATCTACAACATGGTGGTGGGTAAGACTAAGCAATAATGCAAGCCACTTATCGGGAAAAGAAAGGGTAGCAGACCTGGTTGGATTGGGCCCTTTCTAACTGTGTGAGGTCTCAAAGCAATAGCTGTGCTAGTGCCCCATAAGTGAGGGCATAATAGCATATGAACATTGGATGTTGTTTGATGTCACTGCAACTATCCAGCAGCCTCTGAGCTAGTGCATGGAAATATCAACAAGTGTAATCCACAGCCTTCGACTCTGTCCTGGAAATCGCCTTCAGTCTTGCATTCTTGCTTTGGTTTAGAGTGACTTTCATTCTGGAACAAGAGGTAAAGGCATGACTTATTATCCACCATCTCCAAACCTCGTGTATAAAAGTCGGTTAGCAGGAAATCCTTTGAAAGAAATGCAAAATATAATTTACGTTATTCATCTCACACATGATGGTAACGTAAGTGGTTAAGGCACTGGACTCGCAGCCTAGCGGCTCGGATGAACAAGGCATTTAAGAGTCCAGGGCAGCGTGTTCCTGTTAGGGTGAAAGGCAGACATTTCGAGTTCAGCAATGGGACACATCAAGGCTCTGGTCAGGAAAAACAAAGAAGTAAACATCACTTTTAGGCAGCAGAGTACATTTGGATTCCTCAAATGAATATAAAAAGTTTAAGGACAGGTTTAAGAGGGAAATCAGGACTACAAAAGGGTATGATATGGATTTGATAGGCAGGGTTAAAGATAATCCCCAGAGAATCTTCAGTTGTATTAACAGGGAAAGGGTGAATAAGGAGAGACAAGGCCTTCTCAAAAACCATCAGGGACCACCATGTGTGGATCCATAAAAGATGGTCGGATTGCTGCCTGGACTAGAGGGCCTAAGAGAAAGGGCAAGGTAGGCCACGCTGGATCTTTACTTCTTGGAGCACAGGAGAAAGAGAAGTGACCTCCTAGAAGTTTATTAAGTCATGAGGGGTATAGATAAGATATGGTCATAGTCTTTTCCCCAGGGTTGGGCAGAGATACAAGAAGGGTGAGATTTAAAGGAGACATGTGAGGTAACCTCTTTACACAGGGGACAGTGAGTACCTGGAATGAGCTGCTCGAGGAAGTGGTCGAGATGGGTATAATAGAGGCATGAGGATAGGTGCCTGGAGGGGAGAGGGCTGGCGGATTGTGGGTAACTGGAACTAGCAGAGAAGATGCTCTGGTCAGCATGGACCAAGTTGGCCAAAGGGCTGTTTCCATGCAGTATCTAAGGCAGCCCTGAGATGAAATCTCACACTGGCATCCGCAAATGGTATATTCAGTGAATAATTTGGAATTTGAAATAAAATTTGTAATGGTGTAGTCAACAGTGATTGCCATTAGTTAGTTCACCGATTTGCATCAGGGAGAAAACCTAACATTTTGTAGGAGATCCAGGCCCCATGAATGTTGTTGACTCTGAAGTGGCCCAGCAGCCAGTGAGTTCGAGGGTATTTAGGGGTGGGCAATAAATACTGGCATTGTTGGTGTTGCCCAGACTGCTTTGTTTCTTTCCTCTCCAACAAAAATGAACGGTGTTTTTTCTTTATCCAGAATGCACTGAAGCACGAGGATGGTGAAGATGATGGGAACACTCCAAATGCACGGCGGGATAGAAGGAAGCTGACCGCTAATGTCGATGATGGACGAAAAAACAGACGATCTGCAGGACAAAATATGGCTGAGCTGTCACCAACCAGGCCAGCAGAGGCTACTCCTCACAAACTCGCCCCTGAAGGAGTGAGCCCCAGCAGTCACACAACACATGACATTAAGTCTTCAAAGGTGATTTACATCCATCCAGAGCAACCTGACACCCAAACACAACCTACAATAACTCCAACCGCACCTGTAAGCCCCGCAAGAGACCTAAACTCGCCATCTGCAAACCAAGTGCTAACATCAACAGAGTAAGTTGCTGTTTTGTGTAAAATTGGTTTGTTATTGCTAAATGGTTTTACGCTGGGTGGAGTGCATGTCGTTTGATGCTGTAGTATAGTTATGAACATAAACTTTGAGCACTAAGGAGGCAACGCTGAGGTCCAACTATACCAAATAAAGTGAATGAGCATTTTTGTTTAGAAGATTGAGTGTAGTGAACCATTCCCCTACGTTACTAATATCTATATTTTCCATTAAAAGTAATTGATAACCTATAAAACAATTTGGGTCATTCATAGATTATGGAATATGCTGGATAAATGTGCATGCTTTCTTGTTTTAAGCTTACAGATCTTTGCAGTTGTTGCTGATTTTAAAATTTGTTCTAGTTATACCAATTCAGTTGTATTTTAAAGACGAGGGTCAATTGGTTGTCAGTAATACTACCAACAAAGAAGAATTTAATGTTTTTAATTCATAGAATAATGGATATCACTGCATAGCATATAGTTCAGTGGTTATGCATCGCAGAGATAAGATCCATGATATTAAGACAGTAGAAATATATTTTAATTGATTGTGCTGATCTTGGAATCTTTGGCCCCTTGCCTTCTACCTACAGAGTAGTACTTTCTGCTCAGACTTGTATAAAAGTCAATAGCAAAAGGCAAATTAGTTTCCAGCCTACCAGGAAGCATTACTGTGTTGAAAGCTAGCTAATTAAGATACTTCGATCCTGAAGCAGGGTCTCGGCCCGAAACGTTTACTCTTTTCCATAGATGCTGCTTGACCTGCTGAGTTCCTCCAGCATTTTGTGTGGATTAAGATACTGTTACTATTTTATATTGGAGTTGACTTAATATTTTTGATGTTAATGTTTTCTCCTTCACCTGATGCCCTAGGTTGAGTTGAGCCCAGAAGCAAAATTGGACCTTTGTGCGTCTTCATGTTTTCTTGGGTGCCTAAGGCATTTTTCATGCCCATACGTGAAGGTCTAAATGTAACCTTGCTTCATCATGCCTTGTAGAAATATTCCTGCTACCCTCATCTGTACAACTGGATTGTCAAAGTGGGAAGAATCCGCAGCCTACCTGACATTCCAGGTTTAGAGGGCATTAGGACCTTAAACATTAGTGTAATGGAATGGGACTCCTTGCTCTGAAGTGGCAAGTTCTTAGTGCCTGTTGCAGGATAATGAAAATAGTTTTTTTTCTAATGTGCTATATAAATACACCATAATAATTATCCAGAACTAAATAACCAAAATTCAGTGCCAAGAAACAAAACTAATAAGATTTATAACCATTATGTTAATAATTTTTACAATACTCATGGTTTCCACATAGGTTTAACCAACTGAGCTACAAAAGCCAGAAATCTCTCCTCTGTTCTGAGTTAACTGATCAGAGTTGGGGTAGAAGTAGAGTCGATTCATTGTCTTTGGTGCCCATGGATTATGGAGAAAGAAGTTGAAAAGGCTAAGGCTTGGCTCAAACCCTGAAGGTGTCCTGCATTGTCTAACAGCACTTAAGCTCTTAATCGCCAGAAATGGAAAGTGTTGCCAGGCAGCATCTGTGGAGTGAGACACAGAATCAATGCTGCATGCCTGTGATGTGAAATGAATTATAGTTATTTTCTTCTTTTCAGTTAGACACCTGACTTCTGTATCACTGGAGTGTGTTCATAGGATTGTAACTCTAGGAATCTCTGACAAAGTGAAAACTAATTGTTGAGGAAATGAGCACAGTGCTAATGACAGAAAGTAATGCCTACATACAGTACGTGATTACAAAATGAGGATAGTTGAAAACATGTACGAAGTGGAAATAGATAATACCAATCTCTTCCCATCTTGCAGTGTATTCTGATTTTGAGTGTAGACCCTGTGCACTTCCCTACGTCACAAGATACTTTTTAATTGTGCAACATTAAACAGACCCTCATTGGCAGTAATCTCTAGCAGACGTACACTAACATTGGAAGGATTGATAGGTTATGTAAAATTCTCATGGCTTGGATCTGCCATAGACTTTGACTCCTGTAAAATAAAAAAGAATATAATTATTAAAAATATAAAATACAAAAGTTAAATATTAACAAAGATGGTATTTGTAATTAGATACTGTATATCTACATTTTTGTTGTATTCCTGAAAGAAGTATATATATTCTGGTTTGCATCTGTTGAAGTCTGGACAGTATCAAATCATGCCATTACATGCAGTTGTTAGGATGTAGAATTTGCTGCCTGAAAGGGCGGTGGAAGCAAATTCAATAACTTTCTGAGGGAATTGGACATATGCCCGCAGAGGAAAGCGTTGCAAAGGGGAAAGAGGCAAACTGAATCAAGCTTTCAAAGTGATGACATGGTTCTGCCCTGCACCTTTTGCTCTATGGTATGCATTAATTTGTACCCACAGGGCTGGCTGGTGTTTCAAATGATTGTGTTTCACCTTTGAAGTATTGTGCATTGCATCATGGCTGATCATTTGCCAATGCAAAGAACTGGAAAACGTTTGTTATTTTCCTGTCATGATAGCCCTATATTCATTAACTAAGAGTTAGAATACCCCCATCATTTATGAAAAAGACTGTTACAATACAAATGCTGATCACAATGATCATTACTTAATGTAGATGAATTGAATATAAATCACTGTTTACTGTAGATAGCAATGCTAGTTTACAGAAAATAAGCCATCAAAACCTAGATCTTACTTCTTCTAACTGCAATTAAATATACTAAATACTGTATGTGAAATCCATATAGATAACATCTATATTGCCATTAATGGGAAACTTTAGATTTCAAACAATTTTAAAATACATTCTTCTACTTCCTAGTGCCTAATGCCTAATGTTTGATTTAAAAGTTAAAAAGCTGCAGTATAACAGCAGCACTTGGCATGTTCAGCCCTCAGCATTGTCGCGGATCCCTTCCCACAACCTCTTTGACCTCCTTCCATCAGGCAAATAGAAGTGCCACGTAAGAACAAGGACTATTATGATGGGTAACAGCTTCTTCCCCCGGGCCGTGAGACTTCCGAACACCCTGCTACCACCCAGCACACTTTATGACAGCGCCAGTAGAAGTATACTGTTATATATTTTAACTGTATGTCATATATGCACCATAACATACATCTACAGAATACTTATTTATCTGTTAATATTATTTTATGTGCTGTTTGTGATGAATGCACTGTGTTTTGCACCTTGGTTCCTGAGGGACATTGTTTCATTTAGCTGTATAAATGTATACCGTTGAATGACAATGATTTGAACTTGAACAATCCAGCTTCATACGGGTTTGGAAGCTTGTTGATTAGTACTGAGGGGATGATGGTGTTGAATGCCAAGCTGCAACAGATAAAGGGCAGCCTGGTGGATGTTTTGCTGTTGTCCAGGTGTTCCTAAGCTGTCCAGAGAGCCAGTGACATTTTATCCATGGTAGACCTGTTGCGGTGGTAGGCAAATTGCAGCGGGTCCAGCTCGTTGCTCAGACAGGAGTTCATTCCAGCCATGACCAACAACTCAAAGCGCTTCATCACGGCAAATCTGACTGCTACCAGCAATTGTCATTGGGGTAGTTTCCCATGTTCTTCTTGGGCCCTGGGATGATTACTGCCCTTTTGAAGCTGGTAGGACCCTCTGACTGCAGCAGCAAGAGGTGGAAGACGTCCCTGAACACTCCAGCCACTTAATCAGCACAGATTTTCAGTATCATGCCAGTTACGTCATCAGGCTCGGCCAGCTTGCATTGGTTCACCATCTTGAAGTGTGTTCTGACATCAGCCTTCAAGACAGATAACAGGGTTGCTAGATGCTGTGGGGATTTGCAGAGGCATCATGCTACTCTCTTTTTCAAAGCATGCATAAAATGCGTTCACTTCATCGGAGAGTGAAACATCATTGCTAACAATGCTGTTAAGTTTCACGTTATAGGGAGTATTGGCATGCAAACCCTGCCACAGCCATTGTGCACCTGATTGTGTGTCTAACTTCGTATGGAATTGTATTTTTGGTCTCACAGTAGATTTCCATAGGTCATACCTGGACCTCCTGTAGGGTTCTGTCTGACTAATGTTGAATGCCACAGGTCTAGCCCCCAGCAGATTGTAGATTTATTTCATTTCTTTAGAAATACAACACAGAACAGGTCCTTGCAGCCCAATGAGACCCACTGCCCAGCAGCCCACCTATTTAACCTGAGCCTAATCACAGGACAGTTTTCAATGACCAACCCACCTACTAACAGGTATGTCTATTGACTCTGCAAGGAAACTGGAGTACCTGGGAGAAGCCCACGTGCACATGGGAAAAACTTACAAACTTCTTTTACAGAGGAGGCCGGAACTGAACTCTGAACCCTGACACCCTGAGCACTAACCACTACACTACTGTGGCACAGGAACTTGGTATGTTCTCAAAGGCACACACACTTATCCACAGACGTCTTGATGAAGTTGGTGATGCCATGACTAATTTATTCTGATCCACAGATGAATCCCTGAAAATGATCCAGTCCACTGATTCAAAGCAGCCCATTGGATTACTCTGACATCATCTCTGGAGGCTTTCTAGAGCTAACTCTGCTACCACTTTCAAGCTATCCCTATTAGCTTCACGTACTCCAGCACAGATGTAGTATCTCCCTATGATGTAATGGGATGAGAATAGCTCAAGCTAAGTACATTTCATGGGTTACTACTCCAGTTTATGTTATGTAATCTATGTTCTTCTTTCCTTGTGTTGGGCCATCAAGGAAAACACCAGTAAACTGCAGGGCCAGCTTTTGTCTTGGTATTGAAGACTAAATACTGACTAGATTACTGAGAAAACGCTGCTGTTGCTTTTCCAAATATGGTTACCAGATCTATCTCTGAGGCAGATTGGGCTTCAGATGAATGTTTCATCTGGTAGGTGGCACCTTCAGCAGATGGCCTGGCACTCCTTTCGTACTATATTAAAGAGTTAGTCCAGATTCTACATCAAAATCTCTTTTCTGTAGGGCTGAAATTTACCCTTACCTCAACAATGTGAGATGAGTGTATCCCCAGCTAGTCCAACTGTGACAACATGAACATGACTGTGGGGAAAATAGGGTGAAAGTGTCTTTATGCAATGATTTGCGTACTTCTCTCTTGTTGTTACTATCTTTCACAAATGATCAGGCATCTTCAATTCTTTACCGTTATAAAGGTAAAATGAAAATGACTTTACTCTTTTCTATCCATTCAGGTGGGGACAAATTCTTCTGTAATTTAATGTAGCAATGTCAAGCACTGTCACAGAATTAATTCATGAAAATGTGTAGTATGGGACAAATTATGGGCAATTATGTTGTGAGTGTGCATTTTTCCCAATTTCTCTTTTAATCTGGGCAATGATTCCTCATTAACTGTACAATACAACCCAGCAGAAGCCATGCATGGACCACTCCCAACATCTGAATTTTGCACTGATTCAGCTACAGAAAAGCTGAAGGAGATACTTTGTACTTTATTGTCACCAGACAATTGATACTAGAACGTACAATCATCACAGCGATATTTGATTCTGCGCTTCACGCTCCCTGGAGTACAAATCGATAGTAAATACTAAAAAATTTAAATTATAAATCATAAATAGAAAATAGAAAAGGTAGGCAAAAAAACCGAGAGGCAGGTCTGGATATTTGGAGGGTATGGCCCAGATCCGGGTCAGGATCCGTTCAGCAGTCTTATCACAGTTGGAAAGAAGCTGTTCCCAAATCTGGCCGTATGAGTCTTCAAGCTCCTGAGCCTTCTCCCAGAGGGAAGAGGGACGAAAAGTGTGTTGGCTGGGTGGGTCGTGTCCTTGATTATCTTGGCAGCACTGCTCCAACAGCGTGCGGTGTAAAGTGAGTCCAATGACGGAAGATTAGTTTGTGTGATGTGCTGCACCGCGCCGTGTTCACGATCTTCTGCAGCTTTTTTCAGTCTTGGACAAGACAACTTCCATACCAGGTTGTGATGCACCGTAGAAGAATGCTTTCTACGGTGCATCTATAAAAAATTAGTGAGGGTTTTAGGGGACAGGCCAAATTTCTTTAGCTTTCCTCAGGAAGTAAAGGCCTTCTTGGCAGTGGACTCTGCTTGGTTGGACCAAGTCAGGTCATTTGTGATATTGACCCCGAGGAACTTAAAGCTTTTGACCTGTTCCACTTGGGCACCACTGATGTAAATGAGGTCATGCAGTCCGCTACTCCTTCTGAAGTCAACAACCAATTCCTTCGTCTTGCTGACGTTGAGGGATAGGTTATTGTCTTCACACCATGCCACCAGGTTCTTAATTTCCTCTCTGTACTCAAACTCATCATTACCCGAGATACAGCCTACAATTGTGGTGTCGTCAGCAAACTTATACATTGAGTTCGATGGAAACTTGGCTACACAATCATGGGTGTACGGTGAGTACAGCAGGGGGCTGAGTACACAAACCTACTTCAAACCATAAAATAAAAGAGTTTAAATTTTCCAAGGCAGTTCTCTTGATTACTTCCATTGATTTTAGTCAGTTTCATGTTATCTGAAAACATTGTAGCAAGGTGATAAGTGCGATGTTATTCCTGCTAGGGGTGTTCTGGAGTTTCGCATGCAATTTGGGTGCTGTCTGTGAGGATTTGTACGTTTTCTCTGTGAACTACATGGGTTTCCTCCAGGTGCCCCTACAGCCTGGAGACATACTGGTTAGTAGGTTAATTGCTCATTGTAAATTCTCCTCTAAATTCAGTAGGTGGTGCAGCTTATTGGGTCGGAAGGGCCTGTTCCACATTGTATCTCTAAATAAATAAAATTTTTGTAAATAATTTCACTTGTTTGGCAAGATCTGTGCACATTTAAGAGCTTCACTTTGGATGGAGATTAAGGTGACAATGGTACATGGTGTTGCTGAAGCTGAAGAAATAACCGGTCTCAAATCAGTGCCTTCAAAGAGCTTCACTAAATGATCATCACTTGTCACTTGTGGTATTGTAAGTTCATTCATTGAGTTAGTTGGAACTTCCCTGTTGTCTTAGAAGTTCCATTCAGTTCTGTTTTCAAACCAGGCTTCAGTTTACTTATAGTACTTGAAAGATCTAAGCAAGACTGATGATAAAGAACATTGTACACAGGGGATAATGGCTAAATGCTGTCAGAATCATAAATCAATTCATAGTAACTCTCATTTTAAAAATGAATAGTTTCAGCAAGTTGTTCAGATAGAGCAGGACCCATCTTTCACACTTGACTTTGAACCTCATTTAGGCTGAGAACACTTTTCCTGTTTACTGACCAGTACATGCCCCACCATAAAGCACAAGAGTCTCAGAAGAGGTTATACAGGGGTTATGGAAAAATGAAAGTTAGCATAGTTATGATGAGGTAAACAGAGAAAAATGTGAAAACCTGGAAGTAGAATTGTACCAGTTTTTCATATCTGGTGATCTTATTTCTGGTATTCATACTTGGATAAAAAACAAAACCTATTATTTATAGTAATTTGAGGCAGGTGCTCCAACACTTTGTACAAATTAGTATAATCTCAAAGTACTGTTCATGTTATCAGAAACTAGAAGCTGTTATTTGTAAGATCCAGATAAGAAGTTATGATTTAATATGCACAGAAGAGCTTTGATATGGGAAATTCTTATCAAAGTTTTGCACCTTTAAAGTCAAAAACCAAGTTATGCCTCAAAAGTGATATTCTGCATTTTCAGCCTTTTCTCGGGTGTTTTCTGTAAGCGTTTTAGACTTTGGAAACATTACAACAAAACTGAAATCAGAGTTTAAACAAAAAAGACTAATGAAGCTTTCTAAAATAAAATACTTAATTCTAAGTATAGCAGATTCCAGTTAATTGGGACACACTAGAACAAGTTAATTTTGACCCAATTAAGCAGCTGCCTCAGTTATCCGAAATTTCATGGAAATAGTTAAAAAGGTATTTAAAAATCTACCATTTAACTGAGTAACAAATTATGCATGTAAATGAAATACAGAACAAATTAGAGCACTATCAGTGTTACTAAAGTACTATGAAACTGTGTATTAGTTCCTCATAGTTATTGATGGAGGAGTTCATCCAGTGACTGTTGCTGCGTTCTTTTGATTGACTGCAAATAAACCAAATCAGCACTGACACCTAGTGCAGCTAATGAACTGCCTTCATTGCCTTCTGGCATGACATAGTGTCATAATCCAACAATAAATTTTCTGGCAACCTGTGAAGTCACTAGTTCAAGATCAGATGTGTCATCTTCATCACTTTCCTTGTTTTCATGCTCCCACTGCTTTTTGAAACAGTGTCTGTCGGCCCAAATGGATATCATAACACAAGCACACGCAATGATGCTATTTAGAAACTAAGCATGATGGAGTGTTTAACCTCAGTTGACGCTAATTAGACAACTGTCGCCTGTCCCGTTGAAGTGGCATAGTGTCTCAAATAAACAAAACAAATTCCAGCTATTTTCTGAATTAGTTTTTGTTCTTTAAGAGTTGTCCTAAATAAGAGCATGACAGAGGAGCAGAGTCTGCTCCACCATTCCATCATGGCTGATTTATTATCCCTCTAATCCCCATTCTTCTGCCTTCTCCCCGTAACCTTTGATGCCCAGACTAAAAAAGATGTAAATTTACTCAATGACTTGGCCTCGATAGATTTAACACCCTCTAGCTAAAGAAATTCCTTCGCATTTCTGTTCTAAATGGACATCCCTCTATTCTGAGGCTGTGCCCTTTGATCCTAGAAACATCTTCCCCATATCCACTCCATTTAGACTTCTCAATATTGGATAGGTTTCAATGAGATTCCCACCTCATTCTTTTGTACTCCAGTGAGTACAGGCCCAGAGCCATCAATAGGTCCTCATATGTTAACCCTTTCCTTCCTGGAATCATTCTCGTGACCCTCCTCTGGACCCCCTCCAATGCCAGCACATCATTAGATAAGGGGCCCAAAACTGCTCACAATACTCCAGGTGTGGTCTAACCAATGCATTATAAAGCCTCAGCATCACATCCTTGCTATTATGTTCTAGTCCTCTCGAAATGAATGCTAACATTGCATTTGCCTTCCTCACCACCAACTCAACCTGCAAATTAACCCTTAGGGAATCCTGCACAAGGACTCCCAAGTCCAATTTGCAGCACTGATTTTTGAATTTTTTCCAAATTTAGAAAATAGTCTACAGCTTTATTCCTTCAAGCAAAGTGCATGACCATACATTTCTCTACATTATATTCTATCTGCCACATGTTTGCCTGTTCTCCCTATCTATCTAAGTCCTTCTGCAGACTCCCTGCTTCCTCCACACTATCTGCCCCTACCCCTGTCTTTGTATTGTCTGCAAGCTTGGCCACAAAACCATCAATTCTGTCATCCAAATCATTGACATATAACGTGAAACAAAGGGGTACCAATACCAATCCCTGTGGAAGACCACTAGTCACTGGTAGCCAACCGGAAAAGGGCCCACTTTTCTGATTTTTTTGCCTCCAACTAGTCAGCCAATCTTCTATACATGTTACTATCTTTCCTGTAATATCAAGGACTCTCATCTTGTTAAGCAGCCTCGTGTGTGGCAACTTTGCAAAGGCCTTCTGCAAATCCAAGTAAGCAACATCCACTGACTCTGCTTTGCCTATCCTGCCTGTTATTTCCTCAAAAAATCTCAACAGATTTGTCAGGCAAGAATTTCCCTTAAGGAAACCACACTGATTTTGGCCAGTTTTATCATGTACCGTCAAGTGCTCGAAACCTCATCCTTTGGATTCCAACGTGTTTTCTACCACTGAACTCAGGCTAACTGGCCTATACTTTCCTTTCTTCTGCCTCCCTCCCTTCTTAAAGAGTGGAGTGACATTTGGAATTTTCCAATCCTCTGTTACCATTCTAGAACCCAATGATTCTTGAAAGATTACTACTAATGCCTCCACAATCTCTTCAGTTACCTCCTTCAGAACCCTGGAGTGCAGTCCAACTCATCCATGTGACTTATCCATCTTCAGACTTGTCAGCTTCACAAGCACCTTCCCCTTAGTAATAGCAATTACACCCAGTTCTGCACCCTGACACGCTCGAATTTCTGACCTACTGCTAGTGTCCTCCACAGTGAAAACTGACACAAAATACTTAAGTTTATCTGCCTTTTCTTTATCCCCTTTACTACCTCTCCAGCATCATTTTCCAGCAGTCCAATATCCACCCTCACCTCTCTTTTACTCTCTATGTATCCGACAAAAATTTTAGTATCCTCTTTGATATTATTGGCTAGCTTGCCTGCATATTTCATCTTTCCTCTCCTTATATTTTGTGATTGCCAAAAGTGATTAACTGTTGGCCCAATTAACCAAAATCCACTTTATATCCTGGGGTTATGTGTACATCGATGTATCTAAGCTACTTGAACTTATTGTTTCTGCATGTGATTGGCATGAAATAGAACTCAACTCCCAAAACAGTATAAAATTAAATAGAAGTGCCAGCTTTATCAAAATGTAATATTGATTTATTCTCATGGTGCAATATTAACACAGATGGAATTCTTGACTAGCTCCACCGTGTGTCAGTTGTGAGTTTTACATTTCAGGGTTTGCAAGCCTTTCCGCTGCAGTTTAAGAACTTGTGTGAAGCTACTCATAAAAATAAATAGCTGCAAAATATGTTTTGTATTGAAAATTGGAAATCAGCAAACTACAACATTCTAGTTTTTACCACCAATGTATTTAAATGTCTTACATTTTCAGTGAGAAAAATGTAATGATGTGACTTGGTTCCCTAACTCAATGGTTTTTGAAATGCTTCTTGAGCAAGTTAATATGTATCCTTACATATGTTAAATAGAGCTCACAAACAGCCCAAACACTCAATCTGCAAGCCAGGCACAGATGAAAGTTTATCAAGGCCAGGGAGACAGGCAGCACCCCCAGTAATGAACAGAAGACTTCCTTGACTGAGAGTGTCTTTGACATGAAAGTGTTTTTGACTCCAGACTGAACAGAACTAACCTAGCCCAGAAGGACTTGGGTGGGCGGAAGACCACCTGACAGCTGATAAATAATGACAACTGGGCCGGATAGTGGATGGACTGTTTGACATCTTCCAAAATTCTATTGATAGTAGAACAGTTCTGACAAAATCAGAGGTCACAAAAATAAGTCCACTATTTAAGAAGGAAGGGAAGAGAAAAATACAGACCATAGTAAAACTCCATTAATTTACTTGGGATGGTGCAGTACCAGCAGGTCTTGGGCATTATTACAATTAATATTTGAATGCTTCTAATAGTTTTAAGTGTTGCACAGTGCAGTAGTATAACAGATTTTCCAATGAACATGTCAAGTTTCATTGGAGGTTGGGAACTGGGGAGTTGGTCTTTCTGAGGGAATTGAAACTCCATGAGTCAGACATACCACTCTCAGGATATCTGAGCAGTTAGATACCTGGAGTTTGATTGTAGTTAGCTGAAGGAAAAATACTAGAACATGTTATTTAGAAATGACAACTTAGTAGTGAGATTGAGCAAAATCAACATGGATTTTTGTTTTGAGGTTTCAGTAAGATGAATAGATAAGGCAATCAGTGCATATAGTGTATTGGGATTTTCATGAGGCCTTGTACAACAGTGGTCCCCAACCACCGGGCCGCGAGGAAACAATACGATTTGGCGATATGAAACGATATGAGTCAGCTGCACCTTTCCTCATTCCCTGTCACGCACTGTTGAACTTGAAATAACCTACCAAATCATACCAAATAACACATAAAACCTAAAATAACACTAACATATAGTAAAAGCAGGAATGATATGATAAATACGCAGCCTATATAAAGTAGAAATAATGTATGTACAGTGTAGTTTCACTTAACAGAATCGGGAATATTAAGCCAAAACCGATTTGTAGAAAAAAATCGGCAGGTACATGCACGCGCACACAGGTGCCCACGCAAGGTTTCATGGTCATGGTAGTCTTTCTCGGGGTAAACACAAGTGTCCCGTATTTGACTGCTACTTTTGTCCCTTATTTGGGAGTGAGAAAGTTGGCAGCCCTACTTGAACACTACCACCCCACCCCACCCCGGTCGGCCGGTCCGCAAGAATATTGTCAATATTAAACCAGTCCACGGTGCAGAAAAGGTTGGGGATCCCTGTTGTACAGTATCATGGGAGAGATTGTTTAGAGTAAATTAGAGCACATTGGATTAAGAGTCAAATTGGGTTAGATCCCATGGCCTGATAAGGTCTTCCCTCAGACTTTGTGGGAGGCTAGTTCAAAAATTGCAGGGCCCTTGATTTAAAATATCCTTAGCCACGGACTGGAGGATAGCTTATGTTGTTCAAGAAAACCTATAGGAATAAGCTGGGAAATTGTAGGCCGGTGAGCCTGATGCCAGTAGTGAGTAACTTATTGGAAGGTATTCTCAGGATGGAGAGTGCCTGATTAGGGATAGTCAACGGTAGTGTTGCAGATAGCGCAACACTATTGCAGCTCAAGGTGTCAGAGTTCCAAGTTCAGTTCCTGAATCCTTTGCGAGGAGTTTGTATTTCTTTCCCGTGAGCATGTGGGCTCCTGGGTGCTCCAGTTTCTTCCCAGTACTGGTTAGTAGGTCAACTGGTCATTGTAAATTGTCCTGTGAATAGGCTAGGATTAAATAGGGGGCAGGTCACTGGGCTGGAAAGGCCTGTTCCACACTGTATCTCTAAATAAAATTAAATTTAAAAAAACATAGCTTTGTGCATGGTAGGTGGTATCTAACCAATGTTATAGAGATTTTAGAGGAGGTTATCATGAAAGTTAGTGCAGGAAAGGTAGTGGATATTGTCTGCATGGACTTTAGAAAGGCCTTTGATAAAGTCCTGGATGAGAGGTTGATCCAGATGGTTTAGTTATGTGGCATTCAGGATGAGGTAGTAAATTGGCTTTGTGGTAGAAGCCAGAGAGTGGTACTAGATGGTTTCCTCTCTGCTTGGACAAGTGGGATCGATGTTGGGTCTGTTGCTGCTTGGCATCCATATTAATGATCTGGATGATAATGTGGTAAATTGAATCAGCAAACTGCAGATGGCACTATGATTGGGGGAGTAGTGGACAATGATGAAGGCTATCAAAGCTTGCAGTGGGATCTGAACCAACTGTGAAAATGGGCTGAAAAATGACCGATGGAGTTTAATGCAGACAAGTGTGAGGTGTTGCACTTTGGGAGGACAAGCCAGAGAAGGACATGCATGGTGAACAGTAGGACACTGAGGTGGGTGATAGAACAAAGGGGTCTGGGAATACAGATCCATAATTCCCTGAAAGTGGAGTCACAGGTAGATAGGGTCGTAATGAGAGCTTTTGGCACATTGACTTTCCCAAATCGAAGTACTGAGTACAGGTGTTGGGATGTTATATTAAGTTTGTATATTACTCTTTGGTGTGGCCAAATTTGGATATCATTATGGTATTGTGTGCCACCTGCCTACAGTAATGATATCAATAAAATGAAAGAATACAGAGAAAATTTACAAGGATGTTGCTGGGACTTGAGTAACTGAGTCATAGGGAGAGGTTAAATAGGTTAGGACTTTATTCCCTGGAGTGTATGAGAATAAGGGGAGACTTTTCCACTGAGGTTGGGTGAGACAACACTAGAGGTCATAGATTGAGGGTGAAAGGGGAAACCGAGGAAGAAATACTTCACTAAGAGCGTGGTGCGAGTGTGGAACAAGCTGTCAGTGAAAGTGGTGAATGTAGGTTTGATTGCAATATTTAAGAGAAGTCTGGATACATACATGGATAGGAGGAACATTGATAGCTGGGTTCCAAATGCACGTCAATGGAAGTAGGCAGAATAACAATTTGGCATTGCCCAGGTGAGCCAACAGGCTTGTTTCTGTGCTGCAGATAGTGAAAGCTTCATGGAATATCCCCAATGCCACGCCGATCTGCCCTATCAAACACAAACCCTTCCAACCTTGGGAGTCTGTAAATAGGAGTCTTCAGGCATGTCAGAGCCCATAGGATTGAGGTGGAAACAAGCCAGCCACAGTCCCAAGGGACTGGCTCAGAAGATTTCCGTGGGAAGAAAGTACTGTTGGGATTATGTTCCCAAACTAAATGCTGCTTTTAAGTACTTGAGCAATTTAACTTCTGCCGTGAGGCAGAAAACGTGCTGTAACGGAGTCTAAATTACATATCATCATGTAAAACAGGAACTTTTAGTTGTGATACTCTTTTCCAAACAAATGCACACAAATTACTGATTACTATTGTAGTTTGTCTAATAATATAAGTCCAAGTGTAAAAGCCTGATGTGAAGTTGTTACTTTTGGGTTTGTACATTCTTCCCATTTTAGTTGTTAAATGCCATCAGTTTAACCATATCTGAATTCACACTTACAAATGCAATAGAAATGACTGAAGTGTCTATTTTCAAAAATCACACCAAATATTCATTGCTCAAGAAGTTGAATCATGACCATCAGTAACAGTTTTGTGTTGCTGGGGTATAATCCACATCACTCTGTGCTATCTTTGGTTTCTAGCTGTTACACTTCAGTGTGTATCAGCCTGAATAACTTTTTACAATAACCTAGATACTACATTAACCTGGAAATGGTAACTACGAAAGTGAAAGACAAGATGGTGTTTGCTTTAATCAATTTTACCCAAGTAGACAAAGTCGAGCTCTAGCCAATGAATTTGGTGGAAGTGATGCATTAATGCGCAATGCCAATGATAAGTAATTCACTTAAAGCAAGATTTTGTGCACCTTATTCTCCCAGTATATTCCTTCTGTTCCCAAATTGATATTGAGGGATGAACAGCACATCTCAGAATGTGTGTGTGTTTGTTCTTTACAGGAACAAATGAGTCATTGAAAATAAATAATATACTGGGTCAGGAAACAGCAAAGTACAAATGGATAGAAAAACTAAAAAGATCATTTAAAATGCACAAGGTAACGGTGGCTGTAACTTTTGAGAGACAAAGGCTATTTGTTCTGTTGTCCATTTAGCTGCAACACAGCACTAATAACTAGTGTGTTGATCATTGACTATAAATATTGTTTATTATTAAAGGATGCCTTGTCGTACAAGAAAACCTAGACAAACAGGAAAGGACCAGCCATTTATTTTGACTGTGGGTTGCCAGGATTCCTTCGCTATTGTGTCGTTCACTCAAAAGGGAAAATGAACTTGCAAATCTGATACTTTGCAGCCAGACAACTCACTAATAGAATATCAACTTCTCCCTTTGAAATTTTAAATATAAATCTGAAGATATATAACAGAATAGGATAGTTACATGTGCATAGTGTTAAAGCGCAGTAACAAAACAACCTAGGTACCTGAAATTTTCCATGCATTCTTCTTCATGGGAGTGCCTGAATAGCCGGGGGGGGGGGGGTACAATTGTAATTTTCTCCATTGTCAATTCATGAGATTTCATTCAGATCTTTGTCTGAGGTTCTAGATTTTTGGACTGATTTGATCCAACTATTTTTTGGTCTACCTAAGCCACAGAGAAACCGAAAATATGTGTGCCAAGTTTCTGTGGGAGATCAACTATGATCTAAACCAATTGTATGATAATATTCAAAATTTTGATCGATTCTATTTAAACCATTTCGATGATTATATTGAAAAGCTAAAAGTTTAGTGAGATACCAAAGAAATTCTGTAGATCCTATCATAATCATGTTTTATTTGGCTGAATCTGGTCGAACAAGATTCTTGATTATTCTACTTTTGGTTGAAGTTTGAAGACAAAACATAATTGGTCAAGCATTGCTGCAAAACTTTTGATGGAAGCTTCACATTTAGATTTTAAACTCCCTTTTATTTTGACATATACAGGAACTCAAACATGTAGCATTTGGGGAACTGCGAAGAAAAATATTCTGGAAGATTGTACATTGTACATTCATCTCAGACAGTAAATTTAGTATAGCTCATAAAGCAGTCATTGAAACAATAGATCAAATATTGTATGATTTGAATTACAAATTAACGGGAGGTTTATTTAGTGCTACCTGGAGATTTTTGTCAAATGCTTGCAGTATTTTCATAGGGAAGTAATGAACTGGAAGCATCATATATTACAAAAAATGTTATTCAATTATACTTGAAAATCAGTATGTAACTGCATTTTGACAAGCAATCCATCTGCAAGAGTATTTTTTTGAATTTATTTAAATTAGGAAAAGTGGAAATTGAATGCAAAGATGCAAAAGGAACGGTTTCAATGAAAATCTTGGGGAATGTTGCATCACTTCATGATCTGATACAAGCTGTTTTCCAAACTGTCACTCAACACTCTTTGAATTACCAATTGTTGTGTCAAAGAGCAAAGTTAGCACCAAGTATGTTGTGTACAAGAAACTTCATTGCAAACAACCTGTACAATATAAATCTAGTGACAGTGTGACAGCGACTATTACCAAGGCTGTACATTTCCTCTGGAGTTTTTATGCCATCACATAACCCTGAACCTAAAGAAGGAGCTCCAGTCATGATACTCAGGTTGTTATATATATGTGGTGGAGAGTATATTGACTGGTTGCATCAGGATCTAGTATGGGAACACCAATGTTAGATTCCCCTTAAACGGAAAATCCTACAAGTAGTAGTGGATATGGCCCAGTCCACTATGGGTAAAGCCCTCCCCACCATTGAGCACATCTACACAGAGCACAATTGCAGGAAAGTAGAATCCTTCATCAAGGACTCCCACACCCAGGCCACACTCTTCTTGCTGCTCTCTTTAGAAAGAAGGCTCAGGAGCCTCAGGACCCACAACACCGGATATAGGAACTGTTATTACCCCCCTCATCCATCAGGCTCTTGAATCAAAGGGGAAAACTTCACTCACTCTCACTTGCTCCTTCTCTGAACTGTTCCCACAACCTATGGACTCACTTTCAAGGACTCTTCATCTCGTGTTCTCGATATTTATTGCTTGCTTGTTAATTTATTTATCTGCTTGTCTGTTTATTTATTTTGCTATTTGTTTATTCATTCTTTCTGTCTTCTCTCTGTATCTCTATCTCTATTTCTGTCTCCTTCTTTCTTCTGTATTTGCACAGTCTGTTGTTTGTCTATCCTGTTGCATGCGGTCTTTCATTGATTCTATTGTGTTTCGTGGAATTACTGTGTATGCTCGCAAGAAAGCAAATCTCAGGGTTGTATATGGTGACGCGAATGTACTTCGATGATAAATTTACTTTGACCTTTGGATCCACCGATACAGTGCAACAGCACAAGATTACCTGTTCAAAAACTACTGCAACACTTAATTGAAGTCACAATAGTGCTATTGGGGAAAAATACCTTCCTCTTTCGAATACCAATTATCCCATCTGATATACCCTTTTAATTTGACTTCAGTTCCCTGTTCAACTTTGTTTTGCTATGAGCATTGACATAGTGCAAGGATAATCTCTAAAATTTTTTGGACTCGATCTTGAAACTCTGTTTTCCTGTGGTCAGCTCAATGATGGTTGCACCAGAGTTGGACCAGAGAACGATCAATAATTTTTTACGGTGGACTTAACAGCAAAAATATATACACTATTCTAAAGCAGTTCAACATTCAAATGAATCTACGCATGTGCATAAGTACATACCTACTGGAAAGATACCCATAGCAAATGTAAATCACAAACATGAGAGAGTCTGCAGCTGTTGGAAATCCAAAGCAACACACACACAAAATGCTGCAGGAACTCAGTAGGCCTGTGGAGAAGAGTAAACCGTCAACATTTTTGAACCAAGACCCGTCTTCAGGACTACATAGTAAATGTAATCTTTGTTTGCATATTTATTTTCAGTGTTGTCTTCCACATCTACATTATTTGAGCCCCCTGATTATATTATTCATGCAGTAGTTATATGTTTAAACTAAATTTAATTTCATTTACAAGGAACCTCCTGTAAATAATGAAAGCTTCATGATTACCTGCAAAATAATCTGAGCAATGCTGGGTGAAGCAGGTAGTACTGAACAAAAAACGTGGCATTTAATATTCAGGGAAAGCTAGAAATTTAAATGTACAAGGATTACAAAATTATGCTCAATTTATGATTTCTGAGACTTGATTAAAAGACTAATTTGATTGTGAATCTGTTTCATGAATAAATCAAGGAATCTATGGAAATGAATAAACAGTTGACATTTCAGGCTGAGACGTTTCCTTCTCAGTCCTGAGATGAAGGGCCTTGGCTGGAAACGTCGACTATTTATTCATTTCCAGAGATGCTGCCTGACCTGCTGAGTTCCTCCAGCATTTTGTGCGTGTTGTTTTAGATTTCCAGCATCTACAGATTTTCTTGTGTTTATGAAAGGCTCAGCATTCTAGGATTCACTTACTGAATGGTTGTATACTCAGCAGGAATTTAATTAGGTGCCTCTGTCAACTTGCCCGTCGGTGCAAATATCTAGACAGCCAATCACAAGGCAAGAAATCAATGCGTAAAAGCATGCAGACATGGTCAAGAGGTTCAGTTGTTGTTCAGACCAAACATCAGAATGGGGAAGAAATGTGATCTAATTGACTTTGATAGTGGAATGATTGTTGGTGCCAGATGGCATGGTTTGGGTATCTCAGAAACTGCTGATCTCCTGGGATTTTCACACACAACAGACTCTAGAGTTTAGAGAGAATGGTACGAAACACAAAAGACATGCAGTGAGTGGCAGTTCTGTGGGCAAAAACATGTTCTTAATGAGCGAGGTGTGAGGAGAATGGCCAGACTGGTTCAAGCTGATAAGAACTCAAATAGCAACACGTTACATCAGTGGTGTGCAGAAAAGCATCAGATTAAGCCTTGAAGAGGAAGGGCTACAGCAGCAAAAGACCACAAGCCTACACCCAGTGGCCACTGTATTAGGTACAGGAGCTGATGGGGTTCCATTTCTCTTTTTTGCTTAAATGTACAAACGATGAGGTTTCTGAATTGCGCATGTTTGTAACTATTACATATTCTCTTATCAAACTCTGAATGATTAAGTGAAAAGCTTTGAACATTATGGAATGTGAAAACAGGATGGCATCTGTTCCACTTTTCTGAAACCATCTACGAAATGTGTTTGGAATTCTTAAAGGGCTCTAATCAGCTTGTGTTGCAGAGGCAGTTATGAGCATTCTTGGTTGACAGAACTGTTCACACTTTATCTTGATTTATTGTAGTGTTCAGCATTCTATCAGAAAAATAATCTTTTCACTAGACAACACAGCTTGTTTACATAGAATAAACCTATCCAGGCTTTGCTGAAGTAAACAAAAGACTTGCATTTATTTGGGGCCTCTATGGCTATGGTAACGAAAACCAATTTCTCCCGGGATCAATAAAGTATGACTACGACTACGACTATGACTATGAGTATGAGTATGACTTCAGGATTATCGAAAGCTTATTTATGCACAGATAGGCCCCACACAAAACAATGTTATTAGGGCCAGATAAGCTGATATAGTGATGCTAGTAAATAAATAGATATAGACTAGGGTACTATGGAGAACACCTTCACTAGAATGGACAGAATTCTTGCATCAAAAGCAACAGCCACAAAATGCTGGGGCAACTCAGCAGGTCAGGCAGCACCTATGGAAATGAATAAACAGGTGACATTATGAGCCGAGATCCTTCTTCAGGACTGGAAAGGACAGGGGGAAGATGCCAGAGTAAAAGGGTAGGGAGAGGGGAAGGGGGACTAGCTGGGAGGTGATAGGTGAAGCCAGGCGGGTGGGAAAGGTGAAGGGCTGGAGAAGAAGTTTAACAGTTACTTTTCCTTGCACCTTTAATTTTTCTTTGCAGTGTAAGCTCTGTATTACCATTGAGGAATTCCAGAATATCTAAACTAGAGAACACTAAAGAAAAGTGGAGCTGGGTTAAAAAATTAGCCATTGCATTACTGAATAGCAAAGCAGGTGCAAGGGGCTGAATGGCTTACTAACAGTCCTGTTCTTCATGGGCCGTGGTATGATCCTGGTGTGTATTTATGTTAGGCTCACTGTTAAGTATCAAGTACACTTTATTTTACGATGCAGTGAGTAGTTTCATTTTTCATTTGTAATATCCGTGGAATTCTGGTTGGTTTGTAGTGTATAAGTTATCCATTCCCTGTAGCCCAGCATTATGGTTAAAGGCCAAAGAATTATACAGCTTGTGTGCACAGGTCAATTCTCCCCTTCTTCCCCGACAACAGTCAAATACTTCAACAGGCAAAATGTAATCAGCTAATATTCTAACATAGATATGTTGGTAACTGGAGGCAAAGATATGAATACTCCTTTCTGTCTTCTCCAGTCAAAATGCAGGCTTTCAGTCAGGTTTAACGATACAGTGCCATTGGCATTCTCTTTGTTAACGCCATCCTGAGATAAAATGCATTGTCTTGCATTTTAAGAGTATAGTGTGGTGACTTGCATTTACACAGCACTTTACTCGTCCATCAGGTGGCTTGCAGACAATGTGGTACTTTTCAGCGGTGATTCCTGTGAGTTATAAGGAACATAGTGGCTAATTTGTGTAGTGCAACAGCAAGGAGGCACAGTGTGTTAAGAACCAGATAATGTACGGCATCTTTGTGATGTTGGTTTGAACATACAGTAAATGGTGACAAGAACACAGAAGAACTGGCAAATCAAAATTGTGCCTTAATCTGGTTAAAATAATAATGCCATTCCAAAAGACTGCTTAAATCCATCTGAGAGAATGACATGGTTCTGGTTCAGGTCTCAACAGAAAGATGAACAGCTTTGCAATGTTCTCCCTGCACAACCTTGGCTTAAATTTTGAACTCTAGTTTCAAAAATGGAATCGAACCCACCACTTTCGAGCTAAAGCAAGAATATCACAACTTGAGCCCCAGCTAAAGCAAGTGTGGTGAAAGCTCACCCTGTTTTACAAATTTTAGATGTGCCCATTTGCTCAGCTTGGGGCACAGTTCTTTATTCCTTCTTCTGTTTCACTAGCAAAGATTAGCTCCCCTTCGATAGAAACCAATAACCATACTCAGAAACCTCTTAACAGACCAACAATCGTGAAGTAGTGGCTTTACCATTGGACCATGTAGAAGATTAGGCAGGGGGAACATTGCAAAGTTGCCTTGCCCTGAATTTCAAGCTTGTATCTTATGCCTGGATGGAAACAGGCCATTTGACTCAACAGGTCCATGTTGTCTCAGGAAAATCCTACAGTAATCCCATTTTATTCTCTCCTCATTGCCATCAACTTTTCCCAGGTTCTGTTATGTGATGGAGCTGATAAACCTATCCAGCTTCTCAAGACTAACACCCCATTAATTGGTTTAACATCAATTTATAACCATGTATGCTCATGTTGTAGGCTGTCAATCTACTAATCGTTCCATTGCTTAATTTTAAGGGAAGGATATAAAAATAACAGTCAGCTAATACACTCTTGATGTTCTGACCCAAATTCATCAATAAAATATTTCAATCTCTTTTCATGTTAAATATTTTGTTATTCTGAGTCCAGAGGTCATTGGGAATTAAGGTTGAAATTCAGACCAAGTTTTTTTGAACAGGATAAGCAACTTGAATCTTAGAGGCATCAGGTGTCTGAGAAAGGGAAAATCCGACAGACACAAACACTTCCCCATTCCATAACATAATGCATTTAGTTCAATAATGTGACCAGTATTTACTGTATATATATTTCTTTTCAAAAGTTTTTATTCGAGCTCCACAAAGAAATTCTGTAGGTGTAGTTTTACATTAAAAATAGCTTAAAATGTCAGAAATCAATCTCTGTAAAGTAACAGGGAGAAAAGGAATTCTTTTGGGTTATGAGAAACTTCTCTGTATAATGGAAGGTCTGGTCCATTTAACTGAGTCCATTTTGTGGACCTTTTTCGCTAATGATTACTTTAGCAAGTGAAATGCTGATCAAGGATAATGTCAAATAATGTATGATGAAGGAAAATCTTCAAAACACCTGTGCCATTCACAAGTTTAAAATATTTTGGGCTGAAATTTTGGTCTTGTTTTGGTCAGGTTTGGTGGCTTTTTCTTTCTGGACTCCAGGATAGTGATGGATTGTTCACAGACATCATTGGTTGGGATATTGTAGGCTGGGCTCTAATCTATGAATTGGATTCCTGAGTTAATGTTCCTTTGTTCTGATTGTGACACTTGTTGCTGAGAGTACTCACCTTTCATCTATCAATAGAATCCCTTAATCTACCACCACAATAACAATGCAATAGAAATTCCTTTCCTATAACTTAAAATAAGTTTACAATTGCTGATAAAAATATCCGCACTTATATAAAGCTTCTGTCCCACCTTTTAGTTATCAGAATTAATTGCATAAAGCTTTAAACCTTCATGTAATGCTGATTTTTACATTACCATTGCATTTCAATGCCTTTGCCTGTCATGCTTTCATTAAGCTATTTAACAACTTTGTGGCATGTATAGCTTGCAACTTACCAAACATGTCACGCAATGTTAATGTGATCACTTTTTCCAGCTGCTCTTTGCCTAGATCATTCTCTTACAGCTCTGTCCTTTGACTAGGGAACGCTGCTACGTCAGCCATTATGTAGCAACCTCTTTCATCTTTCCATCAAGACCTAGGGTTGTTAGTCAAGCATCAGATGAGAACTCCCCAAATCCCACCAGGTTTGTCTTAACTTTTGTTCTCTTAGTTCGGACACTTGAATGGCTCATCATCAGCCAAGAACAATGGTAACTGTTATCTCTGGAAATTGGTTTAATAGTCCTGATGGTCACAGCTTCAAAGGTTAACTCCTTGTGAGGAACCTTTTTGTTGATTTTAAAGTATTGGTGAAGAAGGAGATGCATTTTTAAATACTGTTGTTTAATGAATTGAATTGCGATTATAAAAGCCCAGCGATAATTATGTTATTTAGAATTGTGTAATGGGGTTGGCTTTGATGGCAAGTTCTTTCAACTGTTTCTCATTTCCTATGGTTTTTCAAGAACTGGAGACTTAATTTCTGCACTCTAAGCAGTTCCATATTTCCAGTTCTGACTCTCTAACAAATACCTTTGACCTCATCAGAAAGTCATAAAGCACAGAAACAGGCCCCTCAGCCCATCTGATCCATGCTGAACTGTTATTCAGCCTAATACTATTGACCTGGCCCCCTCCCAATATCCCTCTCATCCCTGTAATCATCCAAACTTCTCCTAAATTTTGCAATTGGATCCTCATGTCCATCAAAGTGCCCCTCTCCCTGCCTTAGATTGGCATAAAGGGCTACAAGAAACAAATGCATGGAATCTCATTTGAGCAAATGGGAGTGCTCTTTATGCAGTAGAATTTGAGGAAAGTGTACCATAATGAACGTCTGATCATTGTTCCGCTGTGGACAAATTCAATACAACAGATTAAAATCACTGACTCCAATCATATCAGCAACATAGTCACTCAGTAAAAGTAGTGTTTTGTTTGGCTTGCTTCTTATCCAGTAAGACCTGACTTCTTTTCCCCAGTCCTGATGAAGGGTCTCAGCCTGAAAAGTTGACTCTTTTCATAGATGCTGCCTGGCCTGCTGAGCTCCCCCAGCATTTTGTGTGTGTTTCAGCATCTGTTTGAGACTGAGACTGTTGTCTGAGACTTTTATACCCATTGACCATTTTTGACGATTCAACATTTCAGATTCCACTTTTCTACATTACGTTTCAGGATCATTTTAAAATTTTAGTTCTGAATTCCTGAACTGTTAGTTATGTCCTTAAAATATGTCTTTTCAAAGCCAGACTGCTAAGCATTTAACTGGAGTTCACCAGTTTATGGGTGATTCTTTAATTAGGCAAACTTTACTGTCCCTAGGGTAGATTTTTGAGAAAAAAAATAGTTTTTACAAAAATGAGTGCTATAGTTTTAAAAGTTAGGTAATAGTAACTCTAAACTTTTTTCAGTATGCTTCATAAATAATATTTTCTTAATTTTTAAGTGAGTTAATAACTTGAATATGCCAGAATTTCACTATTCTGGGCGTCCCCTACCCAGACTCTGTAATTTTGTCTTCAAAGTAAAGTAATAGCAAGTATTAAATCCATGAAAGTTTTAGTTCACATTTTCTCACAAGACCTTTTAATCATACATCAAATTCATGTGGGATATTTTTTATGCAATTTATACATTTTTTATGACAAAGAACCACTGTCCCCAACACTTCTGTCGTTACCAACACATGACATATTTTAGAAACCCATCAAGTATTTTCAAACAACTGCTTATGTGGTTGCCATGGAAATGAGAAGTGACAGGGGAGCATGTGACCGTCATGGCAGAAGACTGACATTTTGATGTCCAGAAATGTGAGTAATTTAAAGACTTATACCTCATGATCTGAGAGTATGTTTACCACATGTTATTACCAAATGAGTTACTATTTGAGTGTTTTTGCTAAGAAATAAATAACCTCTTTATTTCTATATATTTAAATTACTTTTACAAGCAAGCTATGCAGTTGAGTTAGCAAGGGTGAGATTTAACCAACTTTTTCTTTAAAAAGTGAGAGATGTCAAAACCATCACGTCTTTACCATCACACAACTGGCGGTGAAGTTGTCAAGATGGCCCCAAAATTATCAGCAGATTGATCAAAAAAAAATACAGAGCCACAATTAGGGAAGACCCAGTGAAATATCAGCAGTACCTTGAAAGAGAAAGAGAGAGATACAAAAATAAAGAAGGGAAACAGGAAAACGTAAATATCATCTCACAATTACCAAATTGGGAACAGAGACTGAAGAGATGACAGTGGAAGGTTAAAGAAACAGTAGGACTGCTGATAAGAAATGACAGGTAGTACAAAGTTTTATAGCAGAAAATACCCCACCAGAATCTCCAATAGGCCAGCAACAAGAACAGAATGACCTCCATCTTCCTGAGGCTTCACCTGTGCACTAATCGAGACTATGAGGAGGTGCTTTAAATTTCAAGTGTTGCTTTGCTCAGAGTTGTTGAGATTTCTGTGAATGTGTGCAGAAAAAAAGTGTGTAGAGAGTTGAGTAAGTGTTTTGTCAGTGTTAAAAAATGTTCTCTCTTAAGGACAGTTGAAAAATAATGATCTCTATAATTTGTTTGTAATTTGAGTTGCTGCTTATTCCAGAGTTGGGGAGGGTTAGGCAATGCTTAAATGTTTAGTAAGCATTAATGTTTTTTTTTACCAAGTCTAGACAATGCCTAGTTTAGCTGGGGTGCCTGTGTTCATGTTTCACGTGGACATCTTTTTTTAACAAAGTTCTCTAAAAACTGTGATCTCTTATGGAATTTTGATAAATAGTACAGACTGTAAGGATGTGTTTATAATTGTAAGTGTTAGAGTTAATGTTAAACTAAAACCATTGTCAATGTCAAAAGTATTTTGTCATTACCGTCTCAGTGCATATTTTGATGGGAAATAAATTTCTGTTTAGTAATATTGGTCCGAACTCATTTGCTGGCGTCAAATGCTTTGATACCAAAAACAGCATTCTGTGAAAAAGGGTTAAAATTTCCAACAGTCTAATTAGTAAACAAATATTGTGTTTTTTAGTCAAGGAAAATATTGACATGCTTAAGAAAATGTCTCAAAATATATTCTGAATGTACTTAAAATGAGTTAAAACAAATTTATTAAATGGCATGGTACTGTGTTCAGTTCTGGTCATCTCACTATAGAAAGGATGTAGATGCTTTAGAGATAGTGCAGAGGAGATTTAGAAGGATGTTGCCTGGATTGGAGGGTGTACCTTATGACAATAGGTGTGTACTTGGAACGATAGAGGATGAGAGGTGACCTGATAGAGGAGTATAAGATGATGAGAGGCATTGATCATGTGGATAGTCAGAGGCTTTCTCCCAGGGCTGAAATGACTAACATGAGGGGGCAGAGTTTTAAGGTGCTTTGAAATAGGTACCGAGGGGATGTCAGGGGTAAGTTTTTCACACAGAGAGCGGTGGGTGCGTGAAATGTACTGCTGGCGGTGGTGGTGGAAGCGGGTACAATAGAATCTTTTCAGAGCCTCTTAGATAGGTACATGGATCTTAGAAAAATAGAGGGCTATGCACTAGGGAAATTCTAGGCAGCCTCCAGAGTAGGCTACGTGGTCAGCACAACATTGTGGGCTGAAAGGCTTGTAATGTGCTGTAAATTTCTATGTTCCATGGTTTTTAATTTGAAGCATTGACTTTAAATCTTTGTCATTTTGTTTTAAATTACATTCGGTATTTTGATGGTGTGATGGCAATGACACTCCTCTGTGAAAACTCTGCAAAAACATCTTAAAATATAAAAGTTCTCTTAAAGGTTGATCAACACCAAGATCTGGTCTTCATTCCAGAGCCTAAAATAAAGGCTGTAACATAAACAAAACAGAGTTTCAAGAAATTTCATTTTTCAGAATTTCAAGTCGTCAAAAGTGGCCCTAATTGAAGAATCACCCTTATATTAAGTCATACATAAAAATTAAATGCAAAATTATTGTTTGCTACATCCTAAAACTGAAGTTTAACAGATAACATACATTATACCCTGCATGTATTTTCATGTACTTAATTCTGAATTAGTCTTTCCAAAGCCTGTTACAAGTAAGAATCACTTCTTGCCTGAATAGTTCCTGGGTATTGTAATATCCTGGATACTGGAGAGGAGTACCAGATTGATTTTAAAGATTAGAAATTGACAGGAAATGGTTCACTTCGCAGACTCTGATGACACTGGGTCATGTCCTAGCTGGTGAGATCACAGTGGGATTTCACCATAAGATCACTGGTACTTTATCTACCATGTCTAGAAAATATTATGACAAAGCATGTATGTTTAAAGATCTTTCTTTCCTCTGCCAACAGGCCTGCTGTGCAAAATGTGTCTTCTTCACTTAATAAGTCAGATCTGCTGAACGCATCCTCAGAAAAGAAAACTATGAAAAGTGGCCCTGGAGAAAGAAGTATTTTCAAGTAAGTCAGATGAATTAGAAAGAATTTAGATATCGTCTGTTTAGAGCATTTTAAGGTTCATTTTACTGTTACAATAGAACTGGAGTAACTGGGATTAAGGTGAAGTTTTAAATATCCACAACCCCAATGTCAGATAGAAATTTCCACAGCCAAGTGTTATGTGAGATTTTTCCAGTTCATGAAGCTCCCATCTTTCTCTTGTCACTTTAGATACATAAGGGTTCATCACAACACAGAAGGAATCCTTAAACTTAAGGGAAGTAATCGAGGCTTTTTCTAAAGTACAATGTTTTTTTTTGCAACATTAAAGGTGCTATTGCTGTTTCAAGTTCTCTGATTCTGCATGGTTAATTGTAGATTTTGCATTCCAATTACCCACTTCATCAATCAGTCTGAAGTATGAATATTCCTATTGAGCAGAGTGTAAGCTGGTATTTAGCTTTAAATGATGTTTAAGACCTGTTGCAGTGAGTTGGCTCTTTGTAATATTGAATTGGATTCTGCTCTTACAAAAGCCCTAACTTTATTTTGGACTTAACAGGTTTGCCTTTACATTGCCTTTACTCTCATGTTTTTCAATATAATGCCAACCAGTTGGTGCTCTAAATTCATTGTCGTTACTCACAGTTATGTTCTGTAATTCCAGAAACTAATCAAAAGAAAAACATTGGAGCCCGGGATAACATGCCTGCTTTGTTTTACAGTAGTTTCTCTTCCAGTGCGGCATGCACTCGTGACACGTTGGCATAATGATGTTTACCACTCACGTATTTCTTACATATAACCCATAACATTATGTAAACAAAGAATGCTTCATCACACATTATATTTATAATATTAAATATTGCTGAAATATTAAATACACACCACTAACCATTTGCAAAACCTTGAATTCTGTTGTCATCTTCACCAGTTGACACCTGGTGTCTTGTTGAGTGTCAATTTTTAGAGCTCCTGGTGGACAATAAAGTTGACTTAAACAATCAAAGTGATTTCAGATGAAAGTTTAAGAAATATATTTTGACTAAAATTTACTTCACTTCCCCCTGCAATAATTGGGGCACAGTAGCGTTTATAGTTCAGATGTCTAGCCTGATGATTCAGAGTTTAATAAATATGGCATAATTATCTGCGAGTGGTCCCTTGTTGGTTCAGGTTGTTGTGAAAGCCCATTGGTTCACCAGTGAAGCCCAGACATAGAAATCTTGCATGTTACTTCAGACCAATCCACAGTAATATGCTTGGCTTTTAACTGGTTTTCGAAATTAACTAGCAAGCTACTCATTTCAAGGATAGTCAGAAGAGCAATAAATGTTAGGTTTGCAGTGAAGTCCCCATCTTAGATATGAATCATTTTAATAAGTCCTTTCCATGTTACCAAGCACATAGTACATTAAGAACGTATTGTCATGTTATCAGGTAATTTGAAAAAACCCACAGTGAATTATTCAGCTGTTTTCTTTATGGAGGATGTTGACAATGGGGAATTTGGAAATGAAGGAGGCAGTTGGCAGAAACCTGGATCAACGTTGCATGCACAGGAGAGGAGCAGTGGGAACTGGGGACAAGTACACAGGTGATGGGTGAAATAGGTCCAAGGACAGGATAGGGTTAAGGAAGCAGAGCTGAGGGTCAGCATTTTTTTTTAAACAGTATGCAGCTGAAGAAACAATAGAGCGGGCACTGGGGAAATCAAGCCTACGACGTAAGTGAGATTTTCACTAATGGCAAGAGACAATATGCACTGGTGAAATTCGTGAACTTGGAAAAAGGCCAAATGTGAAGCTAAAAACTGAGATTAGGAATCAATAGTGTGCAGTTGGCATATCATTGTATTCAGGCATTGAAGAAAGCTGCAAATTTTTGGTAAGGTGAAATGGATGTTTTTAACCATTTCCATTGTCTCACATCATAACTTCACACTGCGGAGGAAGATAAAGGCAATGCTGAGCGCTGATTCATTTTTTGAAAACTGACCCTTATGACTATGGCTGATATTGTGACAACAAGATGGTGGAGTGGAAGGAGGCAGACACACAGTGAATACTACTTTCTGTTGGGATGAGTTTTAATGCATTTCCACATTGAGATTATTTTACACTCTGACACCAATAAATGGTTCCATATCTAGGCTGCACAGTTTTTACAAAACTGTATCACTTACTTCAAGGGAGCTTTCTTTTATTGTTAGAACAGTTAAAAAATGTCATTAATATCTTAAGCTATAAACATTTACATTTCCCAGCACCACTACTGATTTGTTATCGGCTACTTAATGACAATGCCTCCTGAAAATGGTCTTTTTCTCAGGGCTGAGAGGATTCCTATTAGGGACATACCAGTTCTGAAAAAGTATGAGTAAGTATTGGGTGAGGAATGGAGTTTTTGTGTGTGTGAGCTGCACGAGGTTTGCTTTGCAATTTGTCCAAAATTTTGGAGTGATATTATTATAGGCTATACAAGATCAAGCAAGGCTGGGCTACCTGAGCTGATCTAATTCCAACAGAGTAACAACTTTTCTCACTGATAACTGGACAAGTCTTCTTTACACTTGGATTGGCTGGTGCTTCATATCTAAAAATGGTATCAATTTCTATATCGCAAAAGCTAAACACATGTTGAGCTTTTAATAGTAAACACTGGAGCTAAATCAATTATATTAGTTGTTTCAATTCATGTATAATGTTACTGACAATCAATATTTTTAGAAACCAGCCTGCTCTACCAGTGAATTAGTATGTGACTGGCCTATAATAACTGGAATATCTTTATAGGAATTATGCAATGGTGGTTGGGCCATGATGAGTGTGTGATGGTGGTGATTTGGTGATATTTTCCTTTTGATCTTAATGGACCGACTTTCCCCCTCCCCCTGTTTGCACTTAAGTGTGAGCCGAAAATGAGGTTAGCGGTATTGATGTTTGAAATATCCAAACCAAAAGTGCTTTGTGAATGATTAATTTCCTGAACTGCATGTTTGGTGTAGTGGGGTGTGGATCAACAGTGTTTTTGGAACTTCAATCAAGTCCAGGTTGCCAGAATAGTTTTGGGGCTGCTTGAATATCTGCTGAGTTGCTGCTATAACTCTTTCAGAAATCGCTTTTTAGAAAATCTTGCTGCATCGCAAAAAGAGAGGGATGCCAACAAGCCGTATTCAGCTCATGTGATGTCTACCTCCACAGTCAGAACCCCTGATGGTAAGTTTCCCACTTCTGCTGATATAATTTAATCGTGGATCTTGTAGCCTGATACGTTACCTTGAATCAGACCAGTTCAACCGACATCACAAGAAGGGATCTATTATATCATGGAAGTGGCTACAGGGCAATTGGAAAATACCAAAGGTCAATGCAGAGTCCGTTTGGATTTATGAGAGGAAAATAATGTTCAACAAATCTGTTTTTTTTTGACATTATAACTAGCAGAATAGTTAAGGGAACCTATGTAATGAGTTTGCACTTTCAGAGGCCTTTGTAGGTGCCACCCAAAAGACTAACAAAATGTAACTGAAGCATATGGATTGAGTGTAATGTACTGAAATGAATCATTGAACATAGGAAAAGTAAGCACAGGGAGAAGGCCCTACAGTTCACTGTATCTGTACTGACCATGATATCAGATTAACTAGTCTCGTCTGCATGTACGTAGTCTGAATTCATCTTTCCTCTGCCTGTTCAAGTGTTTGTCTAAATTACTCTTAAATGTTACTGCTGTATCTACTTCTACCGCCATCCCGGGCAGTGTGTTTGAGGTACCTACCACTCTGTGTTTAAAAAACACTTCCCTCACAAACCTCCTTTAAACATTCACCTTCTCGCCTTAAGCCTATGCCCTCCAGTATTAGACATTCTCTCCGCGGGAAAAAGACTGTCTATTTCTGTCTCTTGTGATATCATATACTTCTGTTCAGTCATCCATCAGTCTTTGATACTCCAGAGAAAACAACCCAAATTTGTCCAACCTCTCCTGATGGTTAATACACCAAAAACCAGACAACATCCTGGTGAAACTCTTCTGCATCTTCTCCAAACCCTTTCTATCCTTCTTGTAAGGGGTGACCAGAACTATTCACAATATCTAAATGTGGCCTAAATGAAGTATTAAACAGCCACAAATAACTTCCCAACTTTTATACTAAATGCTCCAATTGATGAAGGTAAGTATTATGAGGACACTCGGTCCTCGTTTATTGTCATTTAGAAATGCATGCATTAAAAAATGATACAATGTTCCTCCAGAATGATATCACAGAAACCCAGAACAAACCAAGACTAAAACTGACAAAACCACATAATTATAATATATAGTTACAACAGTGCAAAGCAATACCGTAATTTGATAAAGAGCAGGACCATGGGTACGGTAAAAAAAAAGTCTCAAGTCCCGATAGCCCCATCATCTCACGCAGACAGTAGAAGGGAGAAACTCTCCCTGCCGTGAACCTCCAAACATCGCAAACTTGCCAATGCATTGGAAGCACCCGACTGCAGCCGACTCCGAGTCCGTCCAAAAACTCTGAGCCTCCGACACCAAGCACCGAACACCATCTCTGCCGAGCGCTTTGACCCTGCCCCGGCCGCTGAGCAACAAGCAAAGCTGAGGACTCGGGGCCTTCCCCTCTGGAGATTCTGGATCACACAGTAGCAGCGGCAGTGAAACAGGCATTTCAGAAGTTTCACCAGATGTTCCTCCGTGCTCTCATGTCTGTCTCCATCAAATCAGGATTGTGCACAGCACCCTACTTGACAAATAACAGATATCATCACCGGAGTGGCCGCTGCGAGCTGTGTCGCGCCGCCATCTTCTCCCCCCGCCACCTTGTGGAATAGTCTGTGAACTTGACCTCATTATCCTGCTTCCACACTACTCTTTGTAATTTATGGGTTTTTTTTAATGTATTGTATTACAGTCAGTCAGTCAGTGTATTACACTGCTGCCACAAAACAACAAAAAAAATCATGACATATGTCAGTGATAATGAACCTGATTCTGATTCTAACTTGAGCTGCCACTTTCAGAGAGAATTGACTTGCACTTCAAGATCTCTCTGTATATAAATTCTTGTAAAGGTCTTGCCATTTACTGCATTATCTTCCTCTTGCCTTTGACCTCCCAAAAATGCAAATCCTTACACTGTCTGAATCAGGCTCTGTATGGTCATTTTTCCACCCAAATTTCGAAATGATCTGCATCCCCTTGCATCCTTTGACAACCCTCTCTGCTGTCTGCAGCTCCACTACTTTCAGTATCATCTAAAATCTTACAAACCACCTGCATTTACATCCAGATCATTAATGTATGTTGTGACCAGACGTTTTTAGCACTGATCCTTGTAGAATACCGGAGGTCACGGACCTCCATTCAGAAAAAGGCACCTCTACCACTGCCCTCGGAATTGTATGATTAGTAGCTACCAAGAACAATTTGCCTCAACACCTCTAGAGCACAGTCACTGTCTGCTGTTCCACTTTACACAAGTACCTGTGCCAGCTATAGGCTCTTTAAGGAAATGGTCTCAGATTGCCAAGTCACGACTGCCTTATCCATTCTTATTTTGTACTGGATCCAAGGAAACGAAGGGACTGGAGAAAGATGACATGGAGTGGAGAGAGGAATTTGGAAGTTCTTCTAACAAGCCCATTTCCATGAATTCAACCTTCAACGATAGCTTGTGAAATTCTGGAGATGGTGCATATCATGGTGACTGACTGGAACTTTATTGAGAATGTCACATGCTCAATGATGCATTGATGTGTAATCTTAACCTTCAGAAAGATGCATCTCGTTGTAGAGTATGAGTCTGCTAAGTCTGACTCAGCTCTGTGACTCTGTGGAAGCGGAGATGGAAGGCTCCTTGTATTCTGAAGTTAGGAAGTGGAAGTTGACAGAGTCAGGCATTTGTGAGTCAGAAGGTTTTAGGAGATTGGGGCCCTGGTTTTGTGGGGTAGGTCAGCAAAGGTTGGTAGGAACTGTGAGAAATAATTTCTTTCTTTTTCAATCTTTTTATTAATTTCATGGAATGAGAACATAACAAAGCAAAAATACAAGTAGTAGGAGATACATTGTTACATTTAAAACGAGTAATTGTAAAACCAAATAGTAAAAATTGACGAAGCTCCCAATCATGTAGAATAATAATGAATAATACAAAGCAAAAAAAACTGAAGAAAAATCATGAAAAAGAAAAAAAAATAAAATAAAATAAACCCCATCCCAAAAAAAAACTAAACTAAACAGAATTAGTCAACTAAACTAAAAGACTTGGGCAATACTAACAACTTGAAAATGGGAAAGAAGAAAACCTTAGTGTCTCTCAACCAACAGTACAGAGAAGTAAAACAAGTTTGGAAATGGTCAAATTACATCAAATGAAAATGCTGAATGAATGGCCTCCAAGTTTTTTCAAATCTAATGGAAGGGTCATAAACCACACTTCTAATTTTTTCCAAATTCAAACATACCATAGTTTGTGAAAACCAATGAAATACCATAGGAGGGTTAATCTCTTTCCAATTCAGCAAAATGGATCTCCTAGCCATTAGAGTAAGAAATGCAATCATCCTATGTGCTGAAGAGGTTAGATAATTTGAATCTATCATTGGTAATCCAAAGATAGCAGTAATTGGATGAGGTTGTATAACTGTGAGAAATAATTTGAGTTAAGTAAGGTCTTACCTTAAGTGAGGATTGGGATAATCCAATTGTCCTGGGAGAGCCCAACAATGATCCTCCTTAGAACAGTGTGACCCAACTTATCCTGGAAAATCCAAAAGAGCTAGATTTGGGGGACATGTTTCCTTGTACATCAGGAGCACATTTGCCCATTGCCAGAATGATGCAGAGCAATTCAGAAATGGCTGCAACGAAACTTGACTCTTCGGTGGCGGGGATGGTGTGGAAAAGAATTACTTTTAATTGCATGAAATTCAGGATAGCTATATACTACTACTACCACGTCGACTCAGGCCTAGGGGGCTGGCGTTGGCACGATGACGGACTCTCCACTTCTCCCTCTCCCTCATCAGTGTGTTCAGTTCATCTACATTAGCCGGTATCTACATACCGTCATGATAGGTATGATCCTTGCTTTAAATTGGAGTAGGGCAAAATACAAAGGCATTAGGCAGGAACTATGAAGCGTTAATTGGGAACACCTTTTCTTTATCAAGTCCTCATTAGGCATGTGACGGTTGTTTAAAGATCAATTGCACAGAGTATAGGAGAGGTGTGTTCCCATTAGAAGGAAGCACTAGGATATGAAAGACAAGAAAATCTTGGATGTCCAAAGAGCTGATGAATTTAGTCAAAAAGTAAAAGGAAAAGTATGTAAATCTTCAGCAGTTTGGATCAAACAAAGCACATGAGGAGTATAAAGAAGCCAGAAAAGAACTAAAGGGAATTAGGAGAGCCAGGAGGGGCCATGAGAAGTCCTTGGCAAGTAGGATGAAGGTGAATCCCAAGGCGTTATATACGTATATCAAGAGCAAGAGGATAACTAGGAAGAGGGTGAGACCACTCAAGGGTAAAGGGGGAACATTTGCTTAGATGCAGAGAATGTGAGTGAAGCACTTGAAGAGTACTTTGCTTCAAAATTTATCAAGGAAAAAAATATAGAGGACCAGGAGATCAGTGCTGAGTGTATAAATGTATTAGGGCATTCAGAGGTCAAGGAAGAGGAAGTGTTGGGCTTTCTAATGAGTATTAAGGTGGATAACTGCCCAAGTCCTGATGGGAATTACACCAAGTTATTGAAGGAGACAAGAGACGACATTGCTGGGCCTTTGACCACTATCTTTATGTCTTGTCTAGCCACAGGCAAGGTCCCGGAGGACTGGCAAGTGGCTAATGATGTACTTCTATTTAAGAAGAGAATGAGGGAAAATCCTGGGAACTATAGACCAGTGAGTCTCACATCAGTTGTAGGGAAATTGCTGGAGAAAATTCTGAAGGATAAGGTATATGAACATTTGGAAAACCATTGCCTAATTAGGGAGAGCCAGAATGGCTTTGTGCATGGCAGGTTGTGTGTTACCAACTGAATTGAGTTTTTTGACAAGGTGACGAGAGAGATTGATGAGGGTTTGGCAGTAGGTGTTATCTACATGGATTTTAGTAAGGTTCCTCTTGGGAGGCTAATCCAGGAGATTAAGATGCATGAGGTCCACCGCGAATTATCTCTTTGGATTCAGAACTGGCTTGTGCATGGAAGACAGAGGTTGAAGGGACTTATTTGAGCTGGAGATGTGTAATTAGTGGTGTTCCACAGGAGTCTGTGCTGGGACCTCTGCTGTTCGTAATGTATATAAATGACCTGGATGAAAATGTAGATGGATGGATTCGTAAATTAATGGATGATACCAAGATTGGTGAAATTGTGGAACTGTACAGTGTGATATACTATAGATCTGTTGCAGATATGGGCAGAGAAATGGCAGATGAAGTTTAACCCAGATAAATATGAGGTGTTGCGCCTTGGTGGGGCAAGTGCAAGGAGACAGTACACTGTTAAGGGCAAGATCCTCAGCAGTGTGGCTGAGCAGAGAGATCTTGGGATCCAAGTTTATAGCTCCTTGGAAGTGGCTACACAAGTCGATAAGGTAGTTAAGAAGACTTATGAAGTGTTTGCTTTTATTAGTCGAGACATTGAGTCAAAAGTCAGGAGGTTGTGTTGCAACTTTGAGACTCTAGTTAGGCCACATCTGGAGTATTGTGTACAGTTCTGGTCACCCCAATATAGGAAGGATGTTGAGGTTTTGGAGAGGGTGCAGAAGAGGTTTACCAGGATGCTGTCTGGTTTAAAGGGCACGTGCTATCACAAAAGGCTGGATAAACTTGGGTTGTTTTCTATGGAGTCGGAGGTTGAAGGGAGATCTGATAGAGGTTTATAAGATTATGAGAGGCATAGACAGAGTGGACAGAGAGTATCTGTTTCCCAGTGTTGAAATGTTTAATACCAGGGGGCATGCATTGAATGTGAGAATGTTATCGAGGGTTTATTACTCAGACAGTGGTGGATGCCTGGTATGGTGGTAGAAGCAAATACATCAGAGGTTTTTTAGAGATGTTTGGATGGGCACATGGATGTAAGGAAGATGGAGGGATATGGACTGTGTAGGTAGGAGGGATTAGTGTTTGGGTGCTTTTGATTTGCTTTTTGGTTGGTTCAGCATAACATTGTTGGCCGAATGGCCTGTTCCTGAGCTGTACTGTGCTATGTTCTATGTGCATTAATAGAAACAGCATTATCTGATTGTCTCTCCAGACATTCATACCTTAATAACTCCCCACGCTCACAAACAGTAATGTATTTGCTTTGCACTTGTAAATTTGGAAGTATAAGCCATGGCAACAGATAGGGCAAGTTTACGGGTCATACAAGAGTTACATTCCAGTTATGGTGAATGTCTAAATACCTCTTCATGATAACAAGCATGATAAACTTTGCCAGAGAACAGTTGAAAAATAACATATTAGAGCTTCATGAAGATTTTTTTTTCTCTGCGAGATCAAATTGATCATTTAGGAAACTCTATTTAGAGAAAAATGTTAGGGAAAGTTGGAGATAATGCTAATGAAACTGTAAATGCTAATGTTAATAAAATCAACCTTACTAGGACCTAATAATAACCTTCCTAGGGCACAAGTCAATGAAAGAGGATGCTAAGAAGAAATCAAGATAGCCAGCCCAAAAAAAAAATGCTGAAACCCTTTATGAGCAAAGAACTGGGAATCCAGGGAGGATCTAATGGCATCAGTGTCTAGGTTTTGCCACCTATAAATGTGATGGTCAATTAAATTGAAGTTGCTGGTTGTATACAAGATATATAGTATATGGATTTTCTAACATGTGCTGTTGACCAGCCTTCTGCATCTTTACACTTTCCTCCCCCACTCAACCCTATTCATCCATGAGTTTTGGTGCCTAAGTTACTTTCCATAAGCAGGCAAGAGTACTAATGTCACCACAAGACCCAGTCAGGGGCTAACATACACCCAAGGTTTACCTGGAGGTGACCTATGGCAGGAAACAGAAGGCAACCTCTTCAACTGTTATGCCTTTCTGATACTCCAAATGAAAATCTACTGATATTAATGTTATTAATGGTGACATAATAAGTAGGTTAAACAATGAAAATGTTCACCAAAGTAATGGAGTCCGTTGGTAACTGAAAACAAATGGTGGAGATTTCAGCTCGGTTTTGCCATGTGGAAGAATCAGCAACAATGCTTGCGCCTCCGACATACTGAAATGACTCAAACAAGAGAAAATCTGCAGGTGGTGGATATCCAAGCAACACACACAAAATGCAGGACTGCTGAAGGGTCTTGGCCTGAAATGTCGACTGTGCTCTTTTTCATAATTACTGCCTGGGCTGCTGAGTTCCTCCAGCATTTTGTGTGAAGTGACTCATGACAGGCAATATTAATAACTTCACACGTCAGTTTGACACAGAGAAGAAGAAAGTGGTAGGTTTTAAGGAGAGAGAGAAAATAACAATAATGGACTGTTGATTCCTCTCCATAGATGCTGCCTGATCTGCTGAATTCCTTCAGCATTTTGTGTGTGTTATTCTGGATTTCCAGCATCTGCAGATTCTCTAGTGTTTCCTTTTGGAACCTTGGAAATGTTTGTATAAATCATGTTAAGTCTAGATAAAAATTAATAGTTACATTATATTTTCACCCTTTACAGATAGGGACAATAAATTTCCTATTTTTTCTGTTTCAGTTTAGAAATCCTGCAACCTGTCCCAATTACCATTTACAAGGTCGTAGTAATTTCCTTCAGGAGATTATGTAGTTAAAACTAGACAGTAGCACTGTGGTTAACAGGCAGGATTTGCACACCCTACTGCCACACTTGAGGAACTTAAATTGATGTGATCAAGTAAAAATTGGACTCCCTGATCAATTCCTCCATTCTCTCCGACCAGCACCTTTCCGAGAGCATTTTCCCTTGCATCCACTGGTGATGCAACATAAGTCCTTTCATCTCCTTCCTTTCCACGATCCAGGTCCCAGATTGACTTCCTAGTTCACCGTGGAGAAGCCAATCAAAGATTGGGTGAGTGCTTTGCATTGCACCTGTGTTCATTCCACAAGGATGGCCCAGACCCAGCGTTTTGGATTCAATATTGAGTTCTGCATCTTCAACTAACTTGATTTCTTGTGATGTATCAGTTGTACATCTGTGACTTACAAGGTTAATTATTTCCACAGATGCGGCTTGACGTACTGAATGTTTACACTAATTTCTGTGTTTTGTTTCATCTGCAGTTGGTTTACTTTTCTTACAGGACCCTAGTTGTCTGAAGGTATACTCTTACACCCCAGCTGTTATCACAACTAAGTCTAGCTGAAAGCCAAGACCTGTCATCTAACCTGGGAAACATGTTAAATAGAATGACTCAGAACTGGATATTTTTGATGGTTTGATCAAGAGCTATTTCAGTAGTTGGTTAGATGAATAAATTTTGAGTGAGTTCTGTTTCTGGGCTTATCAAAATATTGTGAAATATCAGGATGTAGGCTTGCATGTGTTTATGACAACTGAGTATTTTTTCATACTGTTAACTGTGGAATATATGACTGTTCCTGAAAATATATACAGGGTTACAAAAGAGGTTCGATAAACTGAATCATTCTTCTCTCTGACAGTCGAGGCACTAAGTGAAAAGGAACAGCAGAATGAAGCGCTAAATGAAAGAGAAACTTGTTCAGCCTCCAGCAGCTCTTCGACCAGCAGTACGTTGGAGAGGGAAGAGAGAGAAGACAGACAGGCGGGCAATAATGAGACAGGCAAGAAAGATTGCATCTTTTTGCATCCGTTTATTCCCCAAGAGCATACTGCAGGCTCATCTGCTAATAACAGTTTCACAAACGGAAAGGGTCAACATTCCTCAATAAACAATGTGGAAAGTTACTTCTGCAAAGATGAATCTTTTGATCAGCTTTTAGATCAATGATTTCCCATCCCTTCATTGGTCTTGCCTTTACTTTCTTTTGTTAATTAAGTAAGGAGACTTGTAGCTTTTTGAAAATGCTAAGAGGTTTTTGATATGATCAAGAAACCTCTTTGATATTTGCCAGGCAATACACTTAGTTGCTACTCCCTAGCTTGGGGAAAGTAAATTACTTGTAATTTGAAGTTTATGTTAAAAAGTATGTAAATTGTTTAGATCAGATGGTCATGTTCTTGCTTGGTGCAAAACAAATGTTGTACTTTGTTTAGTTTTCCCTCACTTTGCACACTACACAGTGCAGAGGGTGGAACTTGTAGCAGCGCTTCCACATTACTTCTGCTATTCTGATGAGCAACATAATTTTTCTCCGTTAACTTCAAAATGGTGGCATGTGGAAGTTCAGAAGTTTGTTCCAATGGCAGCCACCACAGAAGTAAGCAAAAGTTATTGTTTTACCCTCATCCTCAATCTGTTTGTTTTCAGTTTGAAACTTTAAGCAAGTGTTCACTGTTTTCTTTAAAATGCTTTGCCTGCTCATGGACATTATAGGGCTCTTACTATGATTTCTTTTGTTTGGCAGCAGGTCGATGCCTTATCCGCCAGTCCAGCCTGGAGCAGTGCAGTGCTATCTCCAATGACAAGAAGTTTATGCTGGACATGTTGTATGCCAAAACCAAGGCCAGCAGCTTGAAGGTAACCCAGGAGAAGGTCTCTACGGCAAGTGAGAAGAAACTTGCAGAGGAGGCTTTGGTGGAATCCACAGCAAGTTTGATGGAACGCTTTTCCAAGCAGGACATCCATCAGAATGAGGAAAGTCAAAAGAAACCCATCACTGAAGGCATTACTGGGAGTGTAAAAGCCACTTTGGAGAAATTTGCTGAACCTCAGATCAAGGCTTTGAAGCAACAGTTTAGTATTGAGGCTGAACTGAATGAGAAAAATGTAGAGAAAACCCCTATAATTATGCCATTGAAGAAGGACTCTGAATACATGTGGGATCAGCTTGAAGCAAGTCCAAGAAAGCTGAAGATCAAAGATTTAGACTTTACGGACCTACGGGATGAGGAGGATGTAGACGTTTTGGATGCAGACTCTGATGTGGTTGATAAACAAGCTGTTCCATCGCTTGGTAGTTCAATAATCCCACCTCCCCCACTACCCCCTGCACCACCCGGGTGTCTGCCACCTCCGCCACCACCACCACCGCCACCGCCACCATCTTTCGGACTAGTTCCTAGCCCCCCTATCCCTCCTCCACCCCCACCTTCCAGTCTGTCACCACCTCAAGGAGCAGACTCTGCATTTACAAAGAAGAGAAAAACTGTTAAGCTCTTCTGGAAGGAACTAAAGCAACCAGAAGGCCCTTTCAGGAGCTGTAAATTTGGCCGGGGAACAGTCTGGTCTTCCTTAGATAAAGTAACTGTGGACACTACTAAGTTAGAACACTTGTTTGAATCTAAAGCAAAGGAACTTCCTACAAAGGTAAGAGACTGGTTGTCTTTTGATTAAAAATAATAAAGCAAAAAGCATTCTATGAATTTCAGTACCTGTGGTTACCATTTGGTAATGAATGGCTAATTTCTAATTCTATTTCAAATGGAATGAAAGCATGTCATCACATGCCACACACAGATTTTACGTATATAATGGAACACTTTTAATTGCTTATGTGCTTCCAGGGTCAGAAATGTATGTGAATGTATGCTGGAATGAATTAGCAAGGTGTTTTGAAAATCTTTCTTTTAAGATCAACTTTGATTATGGAACATGGAGCCATGGGAGACGCATACCGTGGGAGGAGACCACTCATCTCAATATGTCCATGCTGACCACTGGGGATTCATCTGTATTAATCCTATTTTCCAGCTCTTGGCCCACTGCTTCCTCTGGCTAGGTGATTCAAGTGCTCATCTAGACAGTTTTTAAATGCTGTTCGTCACTCTGCTTCCACCATTCTCTCCAGCTGTGCATTCCATGCTCTCATCTTTCTCTGGCTGATACTGGACCCTCTCCCCACCACTGACCTACCCCCACCTCCCTTACTTTAAATCTACGTCCTCTAATTTTAAATATGTCTGAAATGGGGAAAAATTCCCTGCAATCTACCCTGCCTATACCCCTCATCCCTCAATTATGTCATCTCTTATCCTCCACTCCAGCTCTCACCATGAAACATGGCAAAGTGTTTGGCTGAAAGGAAAACGGTGAAGGGTGATGGTGTGAGGAGTGAGGAGAATGAAACAATGCCTAAAGAGTTTAAACTTGGAACTTGGGCACTTCCTAGCGTACAGTGATCCACACATTGCATCGACAAGCAGAGGGTGAGGGGACAATGAAGTTCAACAATATCCATAATTAGATAGTGAGATTTAAATGGAAATAGGAGCAGGGTAGACCTTGTATTCCTGAAGGAATGGCAGGGACTGGCTGAGGAGAGAGGAGAGCTGCACGTGGCTCTCGAGTTGTAGATGCCAACCCTAAAACGTGAAGCTGTGTTAAACACTGCCAATCCTTGCTGGGCATTTCTTTCCTTCAGGTGTTAACCTTATTGGATATCTTTTAGAAAGCTAAAATATTTTTCTTTCACTTTCCTCTCTTTCCTGTTACTGCAATAATTCTTTGGCCCCCGTCTCCATATCTCTGTTTGTTTATTTATTTATTTTATTTAGAGATATAGTGACCCAGCAGGCCACACCCCCAACAACCTGCAATATTTAACACTAGCCTAATCACAGGACAATTTACGCTGTCCAATTAGCCTACTAACCGATAGGTCTTTGGATTGTGGGAGGAAACTGGAGCACCCAGAGGTCACCCAAGCAGTCATGGGGAGGACATACAAAATCCTTACCAATAGCATCAGAACTGAACTCTGACCTCCGCCCAGAGCTGTAGTAGTGTCGCAGTAACTGCCGTGCTAAACGTGATGCTCCACCTGTAGTGTCTCTCTGTTTCTCTCTGTCTGTGTGTGTCTCCCCCTCTCTCCCTCCACCTCTCCCCCTCTCTCTCCCTCTCCCTCTGCCCCTCTCACTGTCCCTTCCCTCCTCTCTCTCTCTCTCTCTCTCTCTCTCTCTCTCTCTGTGTCCCTACCCACCTCACTCTCTGTCCCTCTCTCCCTCTCTCTCTCTGTCCCTGTCTTTCCCTCTCTTTCTCTCTCTCTGTCTCTCTCTCTCCCTCTCTCTCTGTCCCTCTCTCCCTCTCTCTCTGTCCCTCTTTCCCTCTCTTTCTCTCTCTCTGTCTTTCTCTCTCTGTCTCTCTCTCTCCCTCTCTCTGTCCCCCTCCTCTGTCCCCCCACACTCTCTCTCCCTCCCTCTCTCTTTCTTTCTCTGTCCCTCTCTCTTTCTCTCTCTTTCCATCCCCTCTCTGTCCCCTCCCTCGCTCTGTCTCCCTCCCTCCCACTCTCCCACACCCCCTCTCTCCCACACACTCTCTCTCCCACACCCCCTCTCTCCCACACACCCCCTCTCTCCCACACACCCCCTCTCTCCCACACACCCCCTCTCTCCCACACAACACCTCTCTCCCACACAACACCTCTCTCCCACACAACGCCTCTCTCCCACACAACGCCTCTCTCCCACACACCCTCTCTCCCACACAACCCCTCTCTCTCACACACCCCCTCTCTCTCACACACAACCCCTCTCTCTCACACCCTCTCTCTCCCACACAACCCCTCTCTCTCACACACACCCCCTCTCTCACACACACCCCCTCTCTCACACACAACCCCCCTCTCTCCCACACACCCCCTCTCTCCCACACACCCCCTCTCTCCCACACAACCCTCCTCTCTCACACAACCCTCCTCTCTCACACACACCCCCTCTCTCCCACACACCCCCTCTCTCCCACACACCCCCTCTCTCCCACACAAACCCTCTCTCTCCCACACACACCCCCTCTCCCACACACTCCCTCTCTCACACACAACCCCTCTCTCCCACATAACCCCTCTCTCTCTCCCACACAACCCCTCTCTCTCCCACACACCCCCTCTCTCCCACACACCCCATCTCTCCCACACACCTCATCTCTCCCACACACCCCCTCTCTCACACACAACCCCTCTCTCCCACATAACCCCTCTCTCCCACACACCCTCTCTCTCTCCCACACACCCTCTCTCTCTCCCACACAACCCCTCTCTCCCACACAACCCCTCTCTCCCACACAACCCCTCTCTCTCCCACACACCCTCTCTCTCCCACACATCCCCTCTCTCCCCCACACCCACTCTCTCCCACACACCCCCTCTCTCCCACATAACCCCTCTCTCTCTCCCACACACTCCCTCTCTCCCACCCACTCTCTCTCCCACTCAATCCCTCTCTCCCACACCTCCTCTCTCTCCCACACACCCCCTGTCTCTCTCCCACACAACCCCTCTCTCTCTCCCACACACTCCCTCTCTCCCACCCACTCTCTCTCCCACACAACCCCTCTCTCCCACACTCCCTCTCTCTCCCACACACCCCCTCTCTCCCACACACTCTCTCTCCCACACACTCTCTCTCCCACACACTCTCTCTCCCACACCTCCTCTATCCCACACACCCCCTCTCTCCCACACCTCCTCTATCCCACACACCCCCTCTCTCCCACACACCTTCTCTCCCACACAACCCCTCTCTCTCACACACAACCCCACTCTCCCACACCCTCTCTCTCCCACACAACCCCTCTCTCTCCCACACAACCCCTCTCTCTCCCACACAACCCCTCTCTCCCACACACCCCCTCTCTCCCACACAACCCCTCTCTCTCCCACACAACCCCTCTCTCTCCCACACAACCCCTCTCTCTCCCACACACCCCCTCTCTCTCACACACACCCCCTCTCTCCCACACAACACCTCTCTCACACACAACCCTTCTCACACACAACCCCTCTCTCCCACATAACCCCACTCTCTCTCCCACACAACCCCTCTCTCTCCCACACAACCCCTCTCTCCCACACACCCCCTCTCTCCCCCACACCCCCTCTCTCCCCCACACCCCCTCTCTCCCACACCCCCCTCTCTCCCACACACCCCCTCTCTCCCACATAACCCCTCTCTCTCTCCCACACACTCCCTCTCTCCCACCCACTCTCTCTCCCACTCAATCCCTCTCTCCCACACCTCCTCTCTCTCCCACACACCCCCTCTCTCCCACACAACCCCTCTCTCCCCCACACCCCCTCTCTCTCTCTCCCACCCACTCTCTCTCCCACACAACCCCTCTCTCCCACACTCCCTCTCTCTCCCACACACCCCCTCTCTCCCACACACTCTCTCTCCCACACACTCTCTCTCCCACACCTCCTCTATCCCACACACCTCCTCTATCCCACACACCCCCTCTCTCCCACACCTCCTCTATCCCATACACCCCCTCTCTCCCACACAACCCCTCTCTCCCACACACCTTCTCTCCCACACACCCCCTCTCTCCCACACACCCCCTCTCTCCCACACACCCCCTCTCTCCCACACAACCCCTCTCTCTCCCACACAACCCCTCTCTCTCCCACACACCCCCTCTCTCTCCCACACACCCCCTCTCTCTCACACACACCCCCTCTCTCACACACACACCCTCTCTCACACACACCCCCTCTCACACACACACCCTCTCTCCCACACAACACCTCTCTCACACACAACCCCTCTCACACACAACCCCTCTCTCCCACATAACCCCACTCTCTCTCCCACACAACCCCTCTCTCTCCCACACACCCCCTCTCTCCCACACACCCCCTCTCTCCCACACACCCCCTCTCTCCCACACACCCCCTCTCTCCCACACACCCCCTCTCTCCCACATAACCCCTCTCTCTCTCCCACACACTCCCTCTCTCCCACCCACTCTCTCTCCCACTCAATCCCTCTCTCCCACACCTCCTCTCTCTCCCACACACCCCCTCTCTCCCCCACACCCCCTCTCTCACTCCCACACAACCCCTCTCTCTCTCCCACACACTCCCACTCTCCCACCCACTCTCTCTCCCACACAACCCCTCTCTCCCACACTCCCTCTCTCTCCCACACTCCCTCTCTCTCCCACACTCCCTCTCTCTCCCACACACTCTCTCCCACACCTCCTCTATCCCACGCACCTCCTCTATCCCACACACCCCCTCTCTCCCACACCTCCTCTATCCCACACACCCCCTCTCTCCCACACAACCCCTCTCTCCCACATAACCCCTCTCTCTCTCCCACACACTCCCTCTCTCCCACCCACTCTCTCTCCCACTCAATCCCTCTCTCCCACACCTCCTCTCTCTCCCACACACCCCCTGTCTCTCTCCCACACAACCCCTCTCTCTCTCCCACACACTCCCTCTCTCCCACCCACTCTCTCTCCCACACAACCCCTCTCTCCCACACTCCCTCTCTCTCCCACACACCCCCTCTCTCCCACACACTCTCTCTCCCACACACTCTCTCTCCCACACCTCCTCTATCCCACACACCTCCTCTATCCCACACACCTCCTCTATCCCACACACCCCCTCTCTCCCACACCTCCTCTATCCCACACACCCCCTCTCTCCCACACACCTTCTCTCCCACACAACCCCTCTCTCTCACACACAACCCCACTCTCCCACACCCTCTCTCTCCCACACAACCCCTCTCTCTCCCACACAACCCCTCTCTCTCCCACACAACCCCTCTCTCCCACACACCCCCTCTCTCCCACACAACCCCTCTCTCTCCCACACAACCCCTCTCTCTCCCACACACCCCCTCTCTCTCACACACACCCCCTCTCTCCCACACAACACCTCTCTCACACACAACCCCTCTCACACACAACCCCTCTCTCCCACATAACCCCACTCTCTCTCCCACACAACCCCTCTCTCTCCCACACACCCCCTCTCTCACACACACCCCCTCTCTCACACACATCCCCTCTCTCCCCCACACCCCCTCTCTCCCACACACCCCCTCTCTCCCACATAACCCCTCTCTCTCTCCCACACACTCCCTCTCTCCCACCCATTCTCTCTCCCACTCAATCCCTCTCTCCCACACATCCCCTCTCTCTCCCACACACCCCCTCTCTCTCACACACACCCCCTCTCTCACACACACCCCCTCTCTCCCACACAACCCCCTCTCACACACAACCCCTCTCTCACACACACCCCCTCTCTCCCACACACCATCTCTCTCTCCCACACAACCCCTCTCTCCCACACACTCTCTCTCCGACACCTCCTCTATCCCACACAGCCCCTCTCTCCCACACAACCCCTCTCTCCCACACAACCCCTCTCTCCCACACACCCTCTCTCCCACACAACCCCTCTCTCTCCCACACACCCCCTCTCTCTCACACACACCCCCTCTCTCCCACACAACACCTCTCTCACACACAACCCCTCTCACACACACCCCCTCTCTCCCACACAACACCTCTCTCACACACAACCCCTCTCACACACAACCCCTCTCTCCCACATAACCCCACTCTCTCTCCCACACAACCCCTCTCTCTCCCACACACCCCCTCTCTCACACACACCCCCTCTCTCCCACATAACCCCACTCTCTCTCCCACACAACCCCTCTCTCTCCCACACACCCCCTCTCTCACACATCCCCTCTCTCTCCCACACACCCCCTCTCTCTCACACACACCCCCTCTCTCACACACACCCCCTCTCTCCCACACAACCCCTCTCACACACAACCCCTCTCTCACACACACCCCCTCTCTCCCACACACCATCTCTCTCTCCCACACAACCCCTCTCTCCCACACACTCTCTCTCCGACACCTCCTCTATCCCACACAGCCCCTCTCTCCCACACAACCCCTCTCTCCCACACAACCCCTCTCTCCCACACACCCTCTCTCCCACACAACCCCACTCTCTCACACACAACCCCTCTCTCCCACACAACCCCTCTCTCCCACACAACCCCTCTCTCCCACACCCTCTCTCTCCCACACCCTCTCTCTCCCACACCCTCTCTCTCCCACACCCTCTCTCTCCCACACACCCCCTCTCTCTCACACGCACCCCCTCTCTCACACGCACCCCCTCTCTCCCACACAACCCCCCTCTCTCCCACACACCTCCTCTTTCCCACACACCCTCTCTCCCACACACCCTCTCTCTCTCCCACACAACCCCTCTCTCCCCCACACCCCCTCTCTCCCCCACACCCCCTCTCTCCCACATACCCCCTCTCTCCCACATAACCCCTCTCTCTCTCTCCCACATAACCCCTCTCTCTCTCCCACCCACTCTCTCTCCACACAACCCCTCTCTCCCACACAACCCCTCTCTCCCACACAACCCCTCTCTCCCACACCTCCTCTCTCTCCCACACCTCCTCTCTCTCCCACACAACCCCTCTCTCCCACACTCCCTCTCTCTCCCACACACCCTCTCTCTCCCACACACTCTCTCTCCCACACACTCTCTCTCCCACACACTCTCTCTCCCACACCTCCTCTATCCCACACACCTCCTCTATCCCACACACCCCCTCTATCCCACACACCCCCTCTCTCCCACACAACCCCTCTCTCCCACACACCCTCTCTCCCACACAACCTCTCTCTCACACACAACCCCTCTCTCCCACACCCTCTCTCTCCCACACAACCCCTCTCTCTCACACACAACCCCTCTCTCCCACACCCTCTCTCTCCCACACAACCCTCCTCTCTCCCACACACCCCCTCTCTCCCACACACCCCCTCTCTCACACACACCCCCTCTCTCCCACACAACCCCTCTCACACACAACCCCTCTCTCCCACATAACCCCTCTCTCTCTCCCACACAACCCCTCTCTCTCCCACACACCCCCTCTCTCCCACACACCCCCTCTCTCACACACACCCCCTCTCTCCCACACACCATCTCTCTCTCCCACACAACCCCTCTCTCCCACACACTCTCTCTCCCACACCTCCTCTATCCCACACAGCCCCTCTCTCCCACACAACCCCTCTCTCCCACACAACCCCTCTCTCCCACACACCCTCTCTCCCACACAACCCCTCTCTCTCACACACAACCCCGCTCTCCCACACAACCCCTCTCTCCCACACAACCCCTCTCTCCCACACACCCTCTCTCCCACACAACCCCTCTCTCTCACACACAACCCCGCTCTCCCACACAACCCCTCTCTCCCACACCCTGTCTCTCCCACACCCTGTCTCTCCCACACACCCCCTCTCTCTCACACACACCCCCTCTCTCACACGCACCCCCTCTCTCCCACACAACCCCCCTCTCTCCCACACACCTCCTCTTTCCCACACACCCTCTCTCCCACACACCCTCTCTCTCTCCCACACAACCCCTCTCTCTCCTACACACCCTCTCTCTCTCTCCCCCACACCCCCTCTCTCCCCCACACCCCTCTCTCCCACATACCCCCTCTCTCCCACATAACCCCTCTCTCTCTCCCACACACTCCCTCTCTCCCACCCACTCTCTCTCCACATAACCCCTCTCTCCCACACAACCCCTCTCTCCCACACCTCCTCTCTCTCCCACACCACCTCTCTCTCCCACACCTCCTCTCTCTCCCACACAACCCCTCTCTCCCACACTCCCTCTCTCTCCCACACACCCCCTCTCTCCCACACTCCCTCTCTCTCCCACACACCCCCTCTCTCCCACACCTCCTCTATCCCACACACCTCCTCTATCCCACACAACCCCTCTCTCCCACACAACCCCTCTCTCCCACACACCCTCTCTCCCACACACCCTCTCTCCCACACACCCTCTCTCCCACACAACCTCTCTCTCACACACAACCCCTCTCTCCCACACCCTCTCTCTCCCACACAACCCCTCTCTCTCACACACAACCCCTCTCTCGCACACCCTCTCTCTCCCACACAACCCCTCTCTCTCACACACACCCCCTCTCTCCCACACACCCTCTCTCCCACACACCCCCTCTCTCCCACATAACCCCTCTCTCTCTCCCACACACTCCCTCTCTCCCACCCCTTCTCTCCCACCCACTCTCTCTCTCTCTCCCCCCCACCTCTCCTCTCTCTCTCTCTCTCTCTCTCTCTCCCTCCTTCCATCTCCCCATGTGTTTGTGTGTGTGTGTGTGTGTGTGTGTGTGTGTCCCCTCTCTTTCTGTCTCTCTGAAGATTCGGACAGGCCTGACTGTTTTTGTTCAGCACTGAACACCCAAAAGTTGCTTTTGGAGTTGGCTGCCTTTTTGACTATTTCCGGATCTCACTGCAACATTCTAGAAACATGACTGAGTGCTTGGGTAAACTCACTTGGGAAGTACCGTTGGTCACTTAAAGATGCAGACCTCCCTATCCTGATTGACACAAGCCCCATCATTTTGAAAGCTGTGACTTGCTAATCTCTCCATGTTGCACCAGTTAGTCTTCCTCTCTCATGTCTCCTCTACCACCGGTACCCCTCCACCGCCTCTAAATTACCTGAATGTCTCTAAAACGACTGTTCATCGGTCGCTCTTTAAGAGGGCACATCAGTTTCTTGGCGTCAGTACCAATTTGACATTAAATTCCCCTCCCCCTCCCCCTCCTGCTCCCCCTTGCCCACTGATTTTGCTGTTAATTTTACTGTTCTTCAGTTTGATTGGCTTACGGGATCGGTAGGTGGTTGTCTTGTTTTCTCAGATTAAAGGTATCCTTTTTTCCCACTATGATAGCAAGCAAACACTTTGGTGCATCTGCATGTGTTGGGACAATCCGAGTAACTGCAGATGCCAATGAGTGCCCTGCGACAGCTGATTATGGCCTGAGATGTTTCCAGTAGGAGTGAGCCTCTTCTGATACAAACAGGAATAAATAAAAAAATTGCAATGTGATTATTCCCTCAACAATTTCTCCTTTGGCTCCTCCCCACTTTCTCCAAACTCTAGGGGAAGCCATGGGTCATGAGCCCCAGTTATGCCAGCCTCTTTGTTGCTACGTAGAACAGTACATGTTCCAAGCCTTCCCTGGTAATTTGCCCCAATTCTTCCTGCGCTACTTTGATGACTGCCTTGGCGCTGCTTCATGCACCCATGCTGAGCTCGTCAATTTTATCAACTTTGCCTCCATTTCTGACACCTCCCTCTAGTTTCTCAATCTCTCTGTCTCCATCTCTGGAGACAAACTAACTACAGACATATTTTATAAAGCTGTTGATTCCCACAGGTACATTGACTATACCTTTTCCCACACTGTCTCCTGTAAAAATGCCATTCCCATTTCTCTGTTCCCTTGTCTCTGCTATATCTATTCCCAGGATGAGGCTTTCCTTTCCAGGACATCAGAGATGCCCTCTACCTTCAAAGAACAGGGGTTCCCTTTCTCCCTCTTGTCCTCGCCTCTCATCCCCTGAGCCTCTGCATCCAACACACCATTCTCCACAACTTCCACCATCTTCAATGGGATCCAACCACCAAAGATAATATTACATTACCCCTCCCAACTCTCCACTTTCCACAAGGCTTGCTCTCTCCGTGATTCCTTTGTCCATTCATTCCACCCCCCCACTAATCTCCCTTTGGCACATATCCCTGCGAGTAACAGAAATGCTACACCTTCCCACTCACCTCCTCCCTCACCTCCATTCAGAGCTCCAAACAATCCTTCCAGGTGAGCCAAAACGTCACCGGGAAATCTGTTGGGGTCATCTAATGCATCCAGTACTCCTGATATGACCTCCTCTACATTGGCGAGACTCAACATAAGTTGAGAGATTGCTATGTTGAGCACCTCTGCTCCAGCCACCAAAAGTGGAAATTCCCGGTAGCCAAACATTTTAATTCCAATTCCCATTCCTGTGCTGACATGTTGGTCCATGATTTCTTCTTGTGCTATGATGTGGCCACTCTCAGGGTGGAGGAGCAACATCTCAGATTCCATCTAGGCAGCCTCCAATATGATGGCAAAACATTGATTTCTCCTTCCAGTAATTTTATTTCCACCCCTCCCCCTTTCTTTTCTATGCCTCCTCTAGCTTCTTACCTCTGCTCCTCACCTGCCTATCACTTCCTCTGGTTCCCCACCTTCTTCACTTTCTCCTGTGATCCACTCTCTGTTCCTATCGGATTCCTTCATCTCCAGCCCTTTACCTTTCCCAACCCCCTGGCTTCACCTCTCACCTTCTAGCTCGACCCCCTTAACCCCACCCCTCCACTTTTTCATTCTGGCGCCTTCCCACTTCCTTCTCAGCCCTGAAAATGATCTCACCCAAAACATCAACTGTTTATTCATTTCCATAGATGCTACCTGACCTGCTGAGATCCTCCAGCATTTGTGTGTATTGCTCTGGATTTTCAGCATCTGCGGAATCTCTTGTGTTTGATTAACTTAAGGAGAAGTCAGGACCCGGGCAGGGAAGTTCCAATGCTCGTTCAGCTGGCCCAGCTGTGAGGTTGGATTGCTCTGGGCGCCAAGCTGATCTGAAGAGCTTGAGAGCAGCTTCAGGCTGGGCAGTGAAATCTGGGCCCAGACCGAGTTGATGGGCGTGTGGTCTAGACCCAGAGCCTTTCACAGTTGCTGGGTCCTAGAGCAACGTACAATATGTTGTTTAGATAATTTAAATGCTGGCCCAGATTGGAGGCGAGAGCTGATTTCATTAATGCGCCACAATGTTCCCTCCAGCGCACCAGAGCCTTTCACTGTTCTGCCATTGAGTCAATTCAAACGCCGGCCCAGATAGACTGAAACGAAAGGGTGTCGGTCAGGATGTGAACCTATTTCACTCGATCTCCGTGATGGTCATCTCGATGGCACCGAGGCAATGAAGACTGCCCCGGCTTTTGTGCTCTGTGCCCACTAACATGATGAACTGATAAGTGAGGCTTTGGGCCTACTCCAGCATTTGGATCTGACGACTCAATTTTGGTTCAGAATGATGTTGTTTGCTTCAAATAATTGCATGATTTGTATTTAGTTTTCTTTTTCTTGCACATTTAGCGTTGGCCTTTTATTTTCATTTTTGGTTTTTTTTCTTTAATTGGCAGACATCCCACCCTGCAAAAACTCATTTCAGGGAGGTAGCACCATCAATTTGCGGGAGACTCCCGGAACTTCCGGGAGAGGTGGGATGTCTGCAATAGAGTAGCTCCTTAGCAGCTAGCCAACTAGTTTAATAACGTTAGCCATGCTAATGAACGAATGACACCTGTTAATCTCACCTCAACATTTCTTTTACAGTCTTAACCCACCATGGGCAATAGAAAAGTCACTGTTGCAAACCGTGCAGCGAGCAACACTGTCATTATTTTGACCCCTATTAGGAAGGGGTACACTTTAGTGTAGTCTGGGGTGACATACGTTTTATATTTTCTTTTTTTGGAACACTCTGCCATGGTGCATTCTCGCTTTCTCTCTCTCTCTCTCTCTCTCGCTCTCTTGCTCACTCACTCTCGCTCTCTCTCGTGGTCGCTCTCACTTGCTTTCTCTCTCACTCGTGGTCGCTCTCGCACTCTCTCGCTCTTGCTTGCGCACTCTCGCACTCTCTTGCTCTCGCTCGCGCGCTGTCTCGCTTGCTTTCTCTCTCGCGCGCTCTCTCTCTCATGGTCACTCTCGCACTCAGTCTTGCTTTCTCTCACTCGCTCTCAAAAAATTGATTTCCGTGATATTGTACATAATTTGCGGGCATCAGGGAGCCACTATTAATTTGCGGGAGACTCCCGGAACTTCCAGGAGAGGTGTGATGTCTGAATTGGGTTCTTTTGGGTTTCCTGCTTTGTGGCTACCTGTGGGCAAGTAAATCTCAAGGTTGTATAATCTATACATTCTTTGATAATAAATGAATCTTGATATTAAACTGGACTCAGCACCTGAGATCAGCATCAAAGACTGGGTGTGTGGATCTTTGATCAGTAGTGGTAATTCAGTGGCACTGTGGAATCCCTGCCCCTCTCAGTTCTAAGAGATCAATTGCAGCTAGAGTACCTTTTATCTTCTCCATCAGTGATTCCATAGCTGTGAATCGGTGCAACCACTTCCTAATTGTTCCTCAGCTGGATGTTCCAGGAGTATTTTCACAGCCAATCCACAGCTTTCTTTCAGGAAGTAACTCTCCGCATTTCCACTTGACCTGCCGTTTGCTTCTGCTGGTCCACCAGACATTGTACTTTCTTCAAGCCTACTGCTCTTAACTCATCATTTGCAGGGTTGCAAACAACAAAGACCAAACATTCTAAGCAGCAAGAGTAATGTGTGTTTTAGTCTGAGCATTTCTGGGAGCTGTAATGCCAACCTTGTAGGGCTGAAAGATGGAAGATTTTTGTTTAAATTATCCAACGACATAATTTATCATTCTATTTATTGCTGTTGGAAAGTGGCAACCATATCCATGTAACAAGTTCCCGCAAACAGTGCAACGATGATAATAATAAGATATCTTTTTCTCAGTGTTACAAGTTCAGGGAGAAGTGCTAAAGTGATCACGAGAAGATCTCTCTGACTTATTCTCAGTTGCTGTCACAAGGTCTTTAATATTCTCATAAGGCTAGACACATCTTAATTTTAATGTCTCATCCAAAAAACTTTGAAGTCCTTGCAGACCCAGTTACCAGTGAACTAAGCCCACAGTTGAGCTTACAATTATTCAGAGATGGAGAGAGAGGTGTGCAGTACAGTGCCAATATGATTGATTTCTTTGTTAGAGATTTATGGCTTCTGTGCATCCTTTCAGAGTGATCAAAGCTGAGAACCTTTTACAGTAGCTCAGTGTAAAATCATTGCAGACAGAGTCCTAATGCCCATATAGCTGGCCTGGGAGCAAGGTTATATCGCTCGAAGTGGCTGTCTCTTGATGCCTGATTAGAGAGGAAGAGAAATAAATACAATAACGACAGCTGCTGATTCATGTTAAAATACGTATCTATTTTCTGCAGTGATGATGATATTTTACTGGAATTCCTTATCAGCACTGCCCAAAACAAGTCCAACTGAACTTGTCAGTAAAATTAAAGAGGGTTGCAGACTGACATGAACTCTTCAGTTACTGCACTTAAACTGACGCTTCACACTCTGAATCATAGCCACAACCTAGAACAAGGATCCTTCTGATTGTGTTGTTTTAGATCTTTGCTTGACCCCAGAGTAAAGGCTGATTTATACTTCTGCGTCAAATGGATGCCGTAACCTACGCAAGTGGCGTACGCGCGTTGTGAGCATTTATACTTGTGTGTTGGTGTGTACGCATTGTTCTGCAATTCGCGCATGTCCATGCAAGGCTTCATGGTCATGGTAGTCTTTATCAGGGTAAACAAGTTTAAAGCAAGCATCTTTTTTCGTAAAAGTGAAATGGGTCCTCCATAATTTCGGAGGTCTGTAAAGCTTTATGGAAAGCATTACAGCCAGAGTTCCTTCCCTGCCCTTCAGTCGCCCAATGGGAAGCTATTGCAGCGTAGGAGGAAATGTGATGCTCCCAAGCAGACCAATCACAGCTGTTGCGGTTTGCGTTGCCGCGACGCGTAGTTACATTTTGGGAGAGGTGTGGGTCATGCTACGGCATAGGGATCCGCGTAGGCACTGCGTAGGGTTTGCGGCTACGCCGTACTTACGGCGTCGATTTGACACAGAAGTATAAATCAGCCTTAAGGGTGTCACATTTGACTGTATTCATGCGTATTCAGGTATGGTTGAATGATAATTAAACTTGAATTGAATTAATATTTTAATTGCTGAGCCTATTGTTTTAGGTTGGTCTCTCTGCTAACTAAATGATAGGTGCAAAGTGAATTGCACCATCTTTATATTGTGCAAGATGCTATGTCTTTGTACTTTTTCTTTACTTCCATGGTTATTTTCTCAGAATACTGACTAAAGTGTCGGTATAAGCTCCTTGGTCAATAGTCATTCTAATGCCATTTTGCAACCCATGCATCCAGTATCTGCTCAACAGGATACACACAGGCTATGGTGAGTTCTGCACATACCTGTGATTCATTCCAACGTCATGTTGGTTTACCAACTCACCAGATAAACTTGCTGAGCTGTAACTTCAGATCATCCCATGTAGAATTACTTCATTTTTGTGTCAACATGAAAGATCAGGGGTTGTGATATTTCATAACATCCCTCAGTGGAGGGATTTTTCATCTGGCTCTGCAAAGTCAACGTTAGGCTTCCAGGTCAGCGAATGGCTGCATTTATTTGAGTTAATGGCCTGCAAAAGGATTAGCTTCTTTGCCATTCTGATGAAATGCACTCATAAAGGTCATTCTGGCAGACTCTCACACCTCTGCTGAAAAGAAGATTTGAACTCCTATGACAACTTTTGTGATGTCACAGTGTCCCCAACATCTATGGTAAATGAAGGGCTTTTGCAAAATAGTCACGTTGACGTGTGCTCTCCAGAGCACAAATAATTGTCTCGAAACCAATAAGTGCAAATCTATTCGGCACCCAAGGGAGCAATGAAGTTACAAGCAATGAGGTCCAGTCCTTGAGTGCTGTGGACTTGGTCTGTTTCATGGTTATCTCTCAGATAGGTTATGTTGTTGGTTCTCATTGAATATCATTGGGCGTGGGAACTGAAATGAGTTATATCAAATGAGAAATGGGTGAAATGTTTGTAATTTACATTTAAAAACAGTTAATACTATGAAAATTTATTTTTTTACTGAATGGTTCAGCACACTGTTACATAAATAGATTTTTCAAGCAGCCCCATGCTCAAAAGTTCCATAATACACTCTTTAACCCCTTCTTCCATGAAAATCCGATCCAGGGAATCAAGATCAGAATCATATGTCGTGAAATTGGTCATGAAGCTGATGTGCAGGGATTTGGGGAGGAAGGGGTTCACCAAATTCCTCTTGATAAAGCAGCTGATAATTATTTTCACAAACACAAGGAATTCTGCAGGTGCTGGAAATTCAAGCAACACACATCAAAGTTGCTGGTGAATGCAGCAGGCCAGGCAGCATCTCTAGGAAGTTTCGGGCCGAGACCCTTTGTCAGGACGAACTGAAAGAAGAGCTAGTAAGAGATTTGAAAGTGGGAGGGGAAGGGGGAGATCCAAAATGATAGGAGAAGACAGGAGGAGGAGGGATGGAGCCAAGAGCTGGACAAGTGATTGGCAAAGGGGATATGAGAGGATCATGGGACAGGAGGCCCAGGGAGAAGGAAAAGGCGGAGGGGGGAAAAACCCAGAGGATGGGCAAGGGGTATAGTCAGAGGGACAGAGGGAGAAAAAGGAGAGTGAGAGAAAGAATGTGTGTATAAAAATAAATAACAGATGGGGTACGAGGGGGAGGTGGGGCATTAGCGGAAGTTACAGAAGTCAATGTTCATGCCATCAGGTTGGAGGCTACCCAGACGGAATATAAGGTGTTGTTCCTCCAACCTGAGTGTGGCTTCATCTTTACAGTAGAAGAGGCCGTGGATAGACATATCAGAATGGGAATGGGACTTGGAATTAAAATGTGTGGCCACTGGGAGATCCTGCTTTCTCTGGCAGACAGAGCGTAGGTGTTCAGCGAAACGATCTCCCAGTCTACATCAGGTCTCGCCAATATATAGGGTAGCCTCATCCAGGACGAGGGAGATGTCCTCCTTTTTTAAAGAAAGGGGCTTCCTTTCCTCCACCATCAACTCTGCTCTCAAACACATCTCCCCCATTTCACGCACATCTGCTCTCACTCCATCCTCCCGCCACCCCACTAGGAATAGGGTTCCCCTGGTCCTCACCTACCACCCCACCAGCCTCCGGGTCCAACAAATTATTCTCCGTAACTTCTGCCACCTCCAACGGGATCCCACCACTAAGCACATCTTTCCCTCCCCCCCCCCCTGCTTTCCGCAGGGATCGCTCCCTATGCGACTCCCTTGTCCATTCGTCCCCCCCATCCCTCCCCACTGATCTCCCTCCTGGCACTTATCCTTGTAAGCTGAACAAGTGCTACACGTGCCCTTACACTTCCTCCCTTACCACCATTCAGGGCCCCAGACAATCCTTCCAGGTGAGGCGACACTTCACCTGCGAGTCAGCTGGGGTGATATACCGCGTCCGGTGCTCCCGATGTGGCCTTCTATATATTGGCGAGACCCGACACAGACTGGGAAATAGTTTTGCTGAACACCTACGCTCTGTCCGCCAGAGAAAGCAGGATCTCCCAGTGGCCACACATTTTAATTCCACATCCCATTCCCATTCTGATATGTCTATCCACGGCCTCCTCTACTGTAAAGATGAAGCCACACTCAGGTTGGAGGAACAACACCTTATATTCTGTCTGGGTAGCCTCCAACCTGATGGCATGAACATTGACTTCTGTAACTTCCGCTAATGCCCCACCTCCCCCTCGTACCCCATCTGTTATTTATTTTTATACACACATTCTTTCTCTCACTCTCCTTTTTCTCCCTCTGTCCCTCTGACTATACCCCTTGCCCATCCTCTGGGTTTTTCCCCCCCTCCCCCTTTTCCTTCTCCCTGGGCCTCCTGTCCCATGATCCTCTCATATCCCCTTTGCCAATCACCTGTCCAGCTCTTGGCTCCATCCCTCCCCCTCCTGTCTTCTCCTATCATTTTGAATCTCCTCCTCCCCCTCCCACTTTCAAATCTTTTACTAACTCTTCCTTCAGTTAGTCCTGATGAAGGGTCTCGGTCCGAAACATCGACTGTACCTCTTCCTAGAGATGCTGCCTGGCCTGCTGCGTTCACCAGCAACTTTTATGTGTGTTGATAATTATTTTACCTGAATGCGTTGGATGTGTGCTGGTGACTAATGTACGGATGGGCAGTGGACTGATTTTGCAGCTATGTCTGCAGGATGTGGGGGTGGGTGGATTGGGGTGTTGGTTGGGAGTCGGGGATTTGGGATGTGGTGATGAGTGGATTAAGGAATGAGATTGGTGGTGCTGGCAGCTCCTTGGTTCAGCTACTATTGCACTTAATGTTTTTTTAATATAAATGAGACAAGCTGATTTCACATAATGTATTGTTTTAACTTCTAGAAAGGAGGAGATGCCAAGAAGCAAGGGTTAATCATACTAGATCCAAAGAGGAGCAATGCAATTAACATCGGCCTTACAGTGTTGCCTCCAGTACACATCATAAAAAATGCTATTCTCAACTTTGATGAGTATGCAATCAACAAAGAGGGCATTGAGGTAAGGAATCCAGACTTGAACCAGCACAGTGGTGCAGCGAGTGAAGCTGCTGCCTTGCAGTTTCAATGAACCAGGTTTATTCCTGACTTTGGGTGCTGTCTGTGTAGAATTTGCATGTTCTCCAAATGTGCTTAGGCTCCCTCCAACAAATGTTCAAATTTCAAAGTAAACGTTATTATCAAAGTGCATATATGTCACCACATACAACCCTGAGATTCATTTTCCCGTGGGCATCCTCAGCAGATCTATAGAATAATAACCATAGAAAGATCAATGAAAGATCAGCCAGAATGCAGAAGACAACAAACTGTGCAAAGACAAATAGAAATAAATACCAATCAGTAATGAGACCTTGAAGTGAGATCATTGGTTGTGGGAATGGGCAAGTGAGTGTAATTATCCCCTTTTGTTCTGATGGTTGAGGGGTACCTAGTGCTTGAACCTGGCAGTGAAAAGCAGCGAGAAAAGAGCATCGTGGTGAGGATCATGGACGATGGGTGCTGTTCTCCTATGGCAGCATCATATAGATGTGCTCAGTGGTTGGGAGGCCTTTTCCCATGAGGCACGGGGCTGAATCCACAGCCCAAAAGGTGTGCAGATTGCTAGTTTAGTTGTCCATAAATTGACACCAGTGTGGAGGTCAGTGGTAGATTCTGGGACATTTTGATGGAAATTTGAGGACAATAGAAGTGGGATTAATATAGGATGAGGGTAAATGTATAACTCCTTTGCATGTAATTTATTTTTAACATCCTCCACTCATTTAATTTTCCTACAGTGAGTTTGCAGTTTCTATTTTCCTTCAATCTTTAAATAGACATTTCTGAGTGGACTATTTTGCTACAGATAGTACAACCTGCTCTTCTTAGAGAGACATTGCTATTCCAGGAATGAAAAAAAAAGTTTCCACCAATCTAACTTTGTGATGTTCAGAAATTTGTTTCATCTCAAAGGCAGAAATGTTTGGGGAGAATCAGTAGGAGTTGGCATATCAACTGTGCCCTTCCAAAAGCAATCAAATATATTTTTATGCATGTCTCTGACTAATCTCTACTGCGGCTCTGAGCATTTCAACATGTTGATTTGGGCTGTACAGAGCTGGCAGCACTACATGGAAAACGTTTTTATAGGCTGAACAATGTGACTAAACATAGCATTCTGGCAAGAAATATTTTTCAGTGGTGACTTATCTTAAAAATATGGCTAACTTTTCCCAGCAAAAGGAATACTCTGCTGGGGGGCGGAGGGGGGGGGGAGCAGGGTAGAAAAGGCAGTGCTCTTGGTAATTCTGTTTTGATTATTTCTCTCAAAGTCTGCCCATGGAAAGTCCCCACCATTTTACTTGTCCTTCTTTTCTCCAATGTGTAGAGGACTAGTTGGGCATTTCTTTGGTTCCTTCCCTCTCCAAGCAAAGAGAGCACACTGGATACATTGTAGCCTCTAACCTAACTCCAAAGATAATCTGCCAGCGTCTCAAGGATAACATTGTTGCATTAAACTTAGCTTCAGAGATGTAACATGCTAACATTGGTCTCTTTTTGTTGTGTGTAAGACATCCTTACAGTGCAAGATCAATTTAAATTTAATTTTGTGTGTACATTATTCCTTTGTTTTCTTCCCATGGCTAAGTAATTAGATTATTAACAGCTGGAATTTAAAGACTCAATTATCTTCCAATTTATATTTTCCTAGAAGGAAAGGAAAGTCAGTCCAGCATGGGATTGTCATCAACTGTGAGCAAGTAGTCAGTAATAAATATTGTTTTTTGTTCATCTACATTATATTCCATCTCCAGGAGAAAGTTGTTCACCTCTAAATACTGTACTCCCAGTTATATTTTTCTTGGTCATCTTTTTTTCCTTTGGCAGCCTCTTGAAACTGAGGGTGACTTGCTTCTACCACATTCCTGTGGCTGATGAATTCTATGAGGAATTGACCGACCTGAGGCAGGTGGTATTTGATGGGGAGAGTGAGTTGGTTGTTGGATTAATTGTAAACTTTTGTCCCTTATTAGCTTGGTCTTTACATGCCCTTGTAGTGCAGGCGAAGTGCTCACTGTGTTCACAAGAGATTCTTTTCCAGTTTGATCATCTTAGGCAAAGGATGAGATGTCTTGAAGTATTTTCCCGTTCTTCATTAAAAAAATCTCTTCTTGTGAAATAACTTGGAGATGAGTGCTTATTTCAGGAATCTAGTGTTGAACTTGTAGCCGATGAGATATGGACTCAAGAGATGATTGGACACGTTGGCTTGGGAGGGGATGCTGACACGTGATGGCCTATCTTCCCCAAGAATTCCATGGAGAAAGTATTGGTGGTATCACTCCAGTGCTTTGCAGTGTCTACTGTCAGTGTCCACGTCCCTGAAGTGCAATGGAAGGTGAAGGTCACTGCAGTTTGATAGACCTTGAGCTTGGTGTGGGTTAGAGTTCTTGAACTTTGACATCAACGGCTAGTCTTTGCTGGGAAGTGGTTCTAAGTTATGAAAGGTGAGTACCATTTGATAGGCCTATTCCCTGGATCTTGATTGTCAGGTCTGGTGTTATGCAGCAGGGACAGATTGGTAGAGATCTCTTGTATTCTAATTATTTTGTATAAAGGTGGTCCTCACTCTTGCCTCAATAAAGATCGACTTGGTTCTGGAGTGGATACAAAGAAGTGGGAAGCTCGTAGAGCTAAGTTCAGGGAGTAGTATAATGGAGGGAAAAGTTACAAAAGTTAGTGCAATGACTAAGTCTTACTTGACCCCTGTCTGTGCTCTATCATTAAGGGGAAGTTACCCACCCACAGGTGCCAATCTGGTTTTCACAGCTTCTAGCATGCATAATAAAGACTACTTGGAAACTGTAGGTCTGAGACTCTCATAGGGCCGGAAGTCCAGGGGCTCAAGTTTTAAATGAATCATACTGGCAACTTTCATGGCAAAAATCTGGCTCTCTGTTGATCATGTTGTCGATAACAAAATGGTATTAATAATAAGACTCTAATACTGTAGCAATTGACTGTGCTCTTACAAAATTGTGCTATTGGCCTGCTGCTACACCGGCTCACCATGGCAATGATGTTACATTTCCCTTGTGTTCAGCGTTAATGGAGGTACCAATTACCTCTGTCATCATTTTATCCTCAAAGTTTACTGTGAAGATGGTGTAATAGGGACATAATTTATTATTCTACTTAACTGGATTGCACCAAAAGTACAGGATCAAGGGTTGGCACAGTAGCGTAGTGGTTAGCACAATGCTTTACAGTACGGGCAACCCAGGTTCAACTTCTGCTACCGCCTGTAAGGGGTTTGTACCTTCATCATGGGTTTCCTCGGACAGTCGAAACATATACCAGTTGGTAGGTTAATTCGTCATTGATTAAGTTAGGATTAAATTGGGAGAGTGCTGGGTAGTGCAGCTCAAGGGCCAGAAGAGCCTGTTCCACATGACGTCAATAAATAAATAAAGACCAGATCACTCAATCACTCTGTCCTCATACTCCAGCTTCTGTTCCTGCTTTGGCTTGATATCCCGTACATCGTGTCTTAAAAAAAACTATTCATCTGAACTTATATGTTTTATGGGTTTTTCATAATTCATATACTGCACTGATTTTGTTTAGAAAGTCCTATTTGATTCCCTGTGAATCTATCAAGAATATTCTGAGTATCTTTTAAAATCTTATTTGTGATTACTAAGAAGTCTTTGGAAGATTATATCCATGCAAGTTTGTTTCACTGATTTGAAATTAATATGTCAAATCACCAAATCTCAATCTGTGTACAGGTTTCCCCTGCCATCTGAAGGTAGAGCATTCCTATGAAATGGTTTGTAAGCCGGAATGTCGTAAAGTGAAGAAGCAATTACCATTTATTTATATGGGAAAATTTTGTGAGCATTCACAGATCCAAAAATAATCTACCAAATCATGCCAAATAACACATAAAACCTAAAATAACAGTAACATATAGTAAAAGCAGGAAAGATATGATATAAAGTAGAAATACTTTTCCACAATCGTTGCCTGAACTGTTCTCCGTAGTGAAAATCTCACGCAAGCGCCGTCAGCAAAAACACGGCGCAAGCGCTCTCCAGTAACCTTTAAGCTATGAAGCTGCCAAATCATACCAAATAACACGTAAAAATACACAGCCGATATAAAGTAGAAATAATGTATGTACTGTGTAATATCACTTACTGGAATTGGGACAGCGCGGAGCACACTGATGATGGTGTGTTAGACTTGTTGGAGTTTGGGTGGTGCAGTGGCCCCCACCCTCCAGACCGCCGAGCGATACATTGCTGCGAAAAATGCAGTGGTACAGCGGTAGCCGGGAGGCACACCGCACATCTTTAAGAAAAAAGCCGAAATAAACATGCTAATTAATTAGGTGCCACTCGGCACGTAATTGTCGGCCCAGATCAGTGCCGATTGCCGATTGCGTCGCCTCTAATCTGGGCTGACAATTACGTGTCGGGCGGCACCTAATTAATTAGCATGTTTATTTCGGCCTTTTTCTTAAAAATGTGCTGTGTGTCTCCCGGCTACCGCTGCATTCTCCGCGAATCAGTATCTGTCCGCGGCCTGGGTGTTGGGGTGGTGGGACACCGGGGTGTCATCTCGTCGTCTGTTTCCATTAGGGCAGGCAGCTCATCTTCTCCTATGACTGCCCGCCTCGAGGTTTGTCGTCTGCTGTGGCTGATGTGGAAGGCTTGCTTGACTGTTGAGCCTCGCGCATTTTTAGATCATACAGTTCTTTGTAAGGACTGAAACCATCCTGCAAATATCCCCTACTCTTTCAAAATTAAAGTCATACTTTATCATTACTCATTCGGTTTTGATTGTTATGCTTTCCTCTTCCAATTGCATCAGCTCTTCATCTATCAGTTCCTGGTCATGGGATGCCAAAACCGCTTCAACATCATCTTCATCAGCTTCCACAAGCCAAACTCACTTGGTCCTTACTTCGTTCACCATGATCAAAGCGCTTGATTATGTCTAGTTCTACGCTAAGTGTAACACCCTTACGAGCTCTTTCAGGTTTTTCCGATACCATAGAACTCATCTTGCAAACGGCTGCTCACAGGCACGTGTTTAAGCAATGCCAGCTAGAATGGCGTTACGAATCCGGGGAGAGTGGCTGCTCGGGGCGTGCGCTGCCTTTTATCGCGCGCTGCTTTTTTTGTAACAGTGAAAACACCTTCTGTTAGCGAAAACAAGGTACTAATGTAGGTCTTTCGTAACAGTGAGGTTTCGTAAAGCGAACGTTCGAAAAGCGAGGGACACCTGTATCTCTTGAAAGATTTCCTTCTTAAAGGAGTTTAAGCATTGTTTTTAAGTCAAAGTATTATGATGTTTGTGATTTCCACTGCTCATATGCTCTAACTCCCTCATATGTTCTGCAGAAAATCCTGACTATGGTTCCCACTGAAGAAGAGAAACAGAAGATCCAAGAAGCTCAGTTGGCAAATCCTGATGTTCCCCTGGGTTCAGCTGAGCAGTTCCTTTTGACCTTGGCCTCCATCACTGGGATCAAGGCCAGGCTGCAGCTCTGGGCTTTTAAACTGGACTACGAGGCCATGGAAAAGGTGAAGCTTTGTCCTAAGAAATATGACAACTTTTGAAAAGAAATGTAATGTCAATTTAGACAACTGAATTTTCTGGCAGGTGTATTGAACTGCAGAATGTACAACTGAAAATGATTTGCATTGAGAAGACCATAAGTACACAGCTTCATAGATAAGACAAGCACAGCAAAATACAATTCAAATTCCCTATTATGTAATTAACAGCCTTGATGGAATTCCTAATGTTAGTATACATTAGATGATTTTGCAGATACAGGACAGTCTGTATAATTTCAGACATATAACTGTTTATATTTTAGCTTTGCTTGTAGATTTAGAGCCACATTGAAATATTTGAATTGACAAGCAAGTGGTAGTTAATGATGATTAAGTACTACAAAGTGCGTATGGAACACGATAATCTCTCATATGCCCATTGGACATGCAGCTTTAAAGTTTGGGAAGGCAGGCCTAGAAGAGAATATTTCAATAACTTTGTGAATCCCTTTATTGCTAGATACTTGCCTTACAGATGTTTCTGTCTGCATATTTAATACCTTAATAACAGATTGACTGTTTAAAGTTACCTCTAAAGAGAAGGTTTGAATGGAAACTTCTAAAATTGATTTTTTTTATCCTAGGAAATAGCCGAGCCATTGTTTGACTTGAAGCTTGGAATGGAGCAGCTTGCAAAGAATAAGACCTTTAAATCACTTCTGGCAACTCTGCTTGCTATTGGAAATTTTCTGAATAACTCTAGTGTAAGAAATCATTCTGTTTTCAAAATGATGGGATTGCAATCTGAAAGCCAAACAATTCTGTGCTTGACATTTACATCAATTTATGATTTTCCCCCTAGGCCAAGGGATTTGAACTGAGTTATTTGGAGAAAGTATCTGAAGTAAAGGATACTATCCAGAGGCAATCGTTGTTGTATCACACGTGTAACCTGGTAGTGGAGAACTTCCCAGACACAACAGATGTGTATTCAGAAATTGCCGCGATTGCAAGATCTGCCAAGGTAAGTAAATAAGAAGAGACACGCAGTGCCGAGGTTCAGTGCATGATAACATGATCCATGTAGGTTAGGTACTCCATTGGGCTTCTGATTCTCTGGGTCATCGATTACCTTAGTTCAACCTCAGAAGTACTGTGACTGCTAGACGACACGGTATTTGGTTAATGTTCAAATCATCCTAATGAGCTCTAAACCCTCTGATTAGTGATGTCTCTTCTGCTCCAGGCTTCATATCCGGAATTCCTTCCACCATCCTTTGCTTATCATTGTCTCCCCCTCTCCAATGAAATGCAACGTAAAATCCATCTCTGGACAAGACGTCTGTCCAGAGCAGTGTGATTTTTCTTTTTGATACATTCTGCCTTCTACTAAATTCAAGAAAATGAATCTCAGGGTTGTGTTCGATGATATATATGTACTTTAGTAATAAATTTACTTTGAACTTTGAACTTTTTTATGAACTTGGATGCTTTACTACATTGACACCATTTTCAAGTTGATAATGCTCCCAATTAGATTTAGGTATTGCTAAGAATCTCTTTGGAACTGAGGCTCTTGCCCCCACCCCCGCTTTATTTATTTATGTATTTATTTTATTTAGTAGTACAGTGCAGAATAGGCTCTTCCGGCTCTTTAAGCCACGCTACCCCAGCAACCTCACAATCTAATAATGTGACAATTTACAATGACCAATTAGCCTATCCAGTACGTCTGGTCATTAGAAGGAAAGCGGAGCACCTGGGGGGAAACCTACATATTCCACAGGGAGGACGCACAGAGACTCCTCACACAGCAGTGCTGGATCTAAACTCTGAACTCAGGATGGCCCGAGCTGTAATAGCATTGCGCTAACCGCTACATTACTAGTACTAGCCCAGTACCGGTCCAATAATCAAACCAGGAAGGAGGCAGATTCTCTGTCCTACCGAATGCAAAAGCTCTGACTGAGCTGTAGTCTTCTGAAAGACAGTAAGTGTTTGTTGATAAAGAACCATTTAATTTAAACAGATTAATAATCGCAGTTATATATACACCAGAGGATAACTTGAAATCAGAAAATAGAACTTATCTTTCCCAATGTAAGCAATTGAAATTGATCCTAAGCTAGATCATTTTGTATATTTTTGGTCCACAAGTATGTAATTAAAACTTTCTCAGTTTACTTAATAACCATAAGGCCAAGTTTTCTATTTACTGGGCTATTGCCAGCTGCTTTATTTTTACACTGTGAATTTACTTTCTGTTTCTGCTCTGACCTATGAGTGTTTTTGCGATGCCAAGCTGTTCTCATTGTTCACAGGTTGACTTTGACCAACTGGCAGAAAGTCTTGTTCAGCTGGAGAGGAAATGCAAAGCTTCATGGGATCACTTGAAGGTTATCGCGAAGCATGAAACAAAGCCTGTATTAAAAAATAAGATGACAGAATTTCTAAAGGACAGCACAGAAAGGATTATAATCCTCAAAGTGGTACATCGTAGAATTATAAACAGGTCAGACTACGTTTTCAACGTTCTCATGGATGCCAAAATTTGTAAAAGTACAAGTATTGTGATAAAGCCTGAATTTAAAATGAAGATGTATGTAAGGCTTCATGGACCAACCTTTGAGGACTTGTCCATATTCTGCTCCTATTGCTCTTGTTTTCTTTCATCCTGCTGTGATGTGTATCTAAATAGCCTGGAATGGTGAGAAGTCATTCATCGCCGTTTTTCTCCTAGTGCACTCTAACTCTGTTCTCTCAACTGTTATCCATGTCCATTGAAACCATTAACTAATACAAACCTGTTCATCTCATTCCTGAAAATTCCTTTTGACCCAATATCATGGCATCCTAGTCCCAAAAATTACGGGCTTCAAGTTAAAGTCAAAGTTGAAGGAATACAGCAGGTTTTGTATGAAAGGTCCAAATTGATTTCAGTCTGCATCTAAATATGTGCATATCTTTCCCACCAGTCTATGGCTCTTGTTCTTTTTTTTCCCCTCTCCCATTCTCTCACTCTTTCTCTGTGTCACACTGGCTATCTTGTGCTCTGCCTCCGCCTCCGGTTCGCTACTCAGCTCTCTCCTCTCGCATTCGCTGCTCCCTCCCGTCCCCCTCCCATTCCCTCTGCATCTGCATCTCTGTCTCAAGCTACTTAGTGCTCAGTTGAACACGGAATTATCACACACTGCAGTACATCAATAGCTTAGCATACAGCTCTTGAACATCTTTACCACCTTAGTGTAGTCAGCACTGTAGTTGTACAGAGCTTTAGAAATACATTGAGCTGCATGCAAAGTGACTTCCTGGGAGCTGATCAATCAATAACCAACTTAACTGTAATGGTAAAGGATCCAGTGCCTTTCTTGCTAATGCTTAGTATAAGGCCGATCTTGTAAATCGGAGTAAGAGAAATGGGGCAAAATCATCTTGACTTTTACAAATCATGTTATAGAGACCGTTCTGAAGCTATTTAACAAAAAGTTTCATACAAAGTAAAATCTTAAGCCATGAAGTTTGGCGAAGCATCCATGCATATAATAATGCATTCCGCAGTTAGTGAAAGAAGCCCTGTCAACATTTCCACCCTTAATGGTGGAGCAGACTCGATGGGTCTAGTTCTGCTTCTGTGTGTTATAGTTTCATGGCCACTGGCACTGGTGCTTTGATGCTCCCAGGGTTGAATACTCTTTGCTGAGGTTCAGCATTTGACCAGACTGCTGGAGAGAAACCAGCACAATTCCAGCACACAACTAAGGACTTCAGACAAGCAGGGGAGAATGTGGAAGAAATGAAAAAGAAACAATTAAACACAATAGCTTTGCAAGATGTTACGAATGTGTTCAGGGTGGTATGCCGCAGCAAACCTACCAGAACCTGAGAGAAAGGTTAGTCCAGCACACTTTGCTTTTCACGGCAATGCAAGGTCTGTGGTGTTGTGTGTCATCTCCTGCAGCGAGGCAACTGATAGCAAGGATGCAATTATGTATTTTGTGATTCATACAGTTACATTTCTGTCTCTACTGAAAATTATTGCAGGTAAAAGCCTTATTTGCATAACTGAGCTTTTCTGGAAGGGCTGGGGTTTTCTGTGTCTTCCACGTGCATGAAGTGGTTCACAGGTGCATTCTTGCAGGCCGTTCTAGAGGACAGTCACTCACAGCTGCATGGTTCAGGCTCACTAAGGGGAAGCAAAAATGTTTATGTTTAATTGTCATTCAATCATACATGAATACCCATGAATACAGCCAAACGAAACACAGTTCCTTCGGGGCCAAGGTGCAAAACACAGTACCAACAGTTATACACAGCACAAGGCACATATAAGATAGCAGTAAACATACAGCCACATGAAAAAATTATATAATGTAGCCCAAGTCCCTGAGTCCACGGATGTTGTTGGCAAGAACAAGTCTGTAGCAGTCTGCAGATAAATGCAATTCAACTTGTCTTCCAGTCAGTGAACACCGGAGGGCAGCACCCAGTGCGATGTGGATGTCACGCTAAACTGCCTCCTGTATCATGTCTCCTGGACAACAGGCAACAGCATGCAGTGAGGCCTAATCCGATCTACAACTGAGGTCGTGCAGCTCTCCCCACCCCTTTCAGTCTCCCCGTGAACCAGACATACAGTATTCTACGGTACCAATGTCTAAAAGGGTCTTATGATCACCAGAAAACATCCAAGACAATCACACACTGTTGTATCGTACACCGCCTTCGCGCGCTGACTCTAACACCTATCTGTAGCAGGCAGCAACCCAATCAGCAGCAGTTCCAGCTACTGTGCGAATGAGCACCTCAGCGATGGGGTAGACGTACAATACTTGAAGTTCTTAGTGTCCAGTAGTGTCGCAATCGTAAAAAAAAGTTGTTCTAAAAGACAATAACACCTTTTGCTGGCCCCTTGAAGGCCGCTGTGTTCAAGCACACCGCCATCTTACAATAAGTCAAGTTCACCCAGAATCCTCCATGAACCAGAGAAGTTTAATGCTTTCCTTTTGCTACTTTTGCTATTTTGGGATTGAATGTTCTGAAAATCATTTGATTAGAATGTAGTCTGGTCACACAGGATGAAAGACTCATCAATCCATAACTCATGAGGGTCCTGAATGACTGTAGACTAAAAAGTTTCATCAGAGCTTTTAGCCTTTACACAATGGCACAGATCTTTCAGAAATGATATGCTTTGCCTTGGATATAAAAGTAGTGTGGACCATCTTTCAATTGCTACATATGCAGCAAATAGAACATAGCTTTAATTTTTTTTAAAAATATTTTCTGATATGTTCAGCCACATTCTCTACTCCTTTTCTAATGTCCTTAGTTCTTCCAGTGCTTTAACCTGAATTGAGACAATTTAACCCTGGGACATCGTAGCTGAAACTCCAGTGCGAACTTACGGAGTATCCTACAACTACTGTGGAATGCGTCATTATTTGTAGTGTCCATAACCTATTTTAATTCAGATTACCAAAGTTGGGAATAATTGGCAGCAAATACTTTACCCAAAGTATCCATAAATGCCTGGGAGTAATGGGAAATCTCTGACCTGAATTTGTGTCAGTGGACTGAGTCCTTTAGTGTTTTAACATGAGACGGGAGTCTGAAATGCAAACTATAGCATTCCATTACAATCTATTATTTGGATGAACACAACTGCTCTCTAAATTTCAGCCAGTGATTAAAAAAAGTGATCAGAAATTACAAATGTAAAATAATCAAAAAGATTAGTCAGCTTAAAGACAATGGACTGTTTGGAACAGCTGACTATATATATATATTAAACTGTATGAAAAGCCATTGATGAGAGATATATAACTGTCTTCATAGTTCATAGTCCATAGTCATACTTTATTAATCCCGGGAGAAATTGGTTTTTGTTACAGTTGCTCCATAAATACTAACTAGTAATAGAACCATAAATAGTTAAATAGTAATATGTAAATTATGCCAGTAAGTTATGAAATAAGTCCAGGACCAGCCTATTGGCTCAGGGTGTCTGACCCTCCAAGGGAGGAGTTGTAAAGTTTGATGGCCACAGGCAGGAATGACTTCCTATGACGCTCTGTGCTGCGTCTCGGAGGAATGAGTCTCTGGCTGAATGTGCTCCTGTGCCCACCCAGTACATTATGTAGTGGATGGGAGACATTGCCCAAGATGGCATGCAGCTTAGACAGCATCTCCTAAAGTCTCTTAGACCATTACAGATTGCGCAGCCAGCATCTGTCAGCAGTTTATTGAAAAGAAAATTCTTGTGACCCTGCACCCATCTTCTGCTTGATTAGTAGCACTTTCTATGATGGATCATTGTTTGAGCTTTGGTGCTCTGTGGGGGAGGAATCTGATAAGTCTAAGGCTTGTTTTGTATCTCCAGCTACTGAAAGTAAAACCCATTCTGTTCTGTTGTTCAGCAACTGCCTTGGTTACAGTACTAGGTGGAACAGCAATGATCATGCCTCTATTTATCAACTGTAGACAAAAATTCCTAACGAACATCAATATTTCCTGCAGATTCCATTCTTTTCTTTTGTACCTTGGTCATCCTTCAAACACTGCTCGGGAGCTGAAGATTACCAGGTTCTGTAAAATAATTAGTGAATTTGCGCTGGAGTACCGGACCACCCGAGAAAGGGTGCTACAGCAGAAGCAGAAGCGAGCTGCTTACCGAGAGAGGAACAAGACACGGGGCAAAATGATCACAGAGGTTCGTCTGTTTGCAAGAATTAAACTTCTATTTTCAGCATTGCAAAGCAAATCAATAGCATTTTTAATACTGCACAGTAATATTGCTTCCATTGGACTTTTATAGTGCTAGGGTTTGTTCATCCATTGAACAAAATAAATCTCATGTATTTAATCTGTCTGCCAAAGGAATAAGGCAAGAGGGTTTAAAAGTGTAAAATAAATACCGAAATGACTGGAAGTTCTTAGCAAGCTGGACTGCATTTTTGAAAGAAGGTTAGCAAACTGAAATGTTAATTCTATTTTTCTTTCCCAGATACTGTGAGACCTGCTGAATAATTCCAGCATTTTCTGTTTTTATTTCAGATTTCTAGCATCTGCATAGTTAATGGTGTAAATGCTGGATTGTGGCTTAGAGTTAATGTAAATTTCATCTTTTAAAAGCCAACCTTTACACTAGAGAGGTTAGGTTCAACCAGTTAACATAATGGGTGGGGACAGCACTATTCTTTTACCAGAAGCTCATTAGGATGTTCTATGCAAAGGCTGCATCTGTGCAGATCCAGGACACTCTATGCAAAGACTGACTTTGCAGATCCAGGACACTCTTTCTTTTTTTTTCAAATCTTTTTATTATTATTATCCAAAATTAACACAAGTACATCGAAGTAAGCAACATTTTCAATGACTCAAGAAAAAAACATTATTTTAAAGATTAAAAAAATTTTGGTGATTTAAAAAAAACCCTACTAAGCAAGAAAAAGTGGGGGGAAAAAAAGAAACCCCATTAGGTGTTCAACCCCGGAGCCATGCGTCATACAAAAAGCTTCTAAAGATGAACATCCAACCGCCAGCAAGAAAAAAAAAGTACTAAAAATTTACAATTAGATTGAGGAGGAAATCTATCAATTAACTCAATGATAATAACGAGCAAATTAACCCCATCTTTTCTCAAAATCAAATAAAGGTTCAAAGGTTCGACTTCTAATTTTCTCCAAACTAAGACATAGCATCACTTGACAGAACCATTGTGACAAAGTGGGAGCTGATGTATCCTTCCACTTCGACAAAATGGCCCTCCTAGCTATCAATGTAACAAATGCAATAACATATTGGTCAGGCACAGAGATACCATGGATATTTTGAGGAATTATTCCAAAAAGCACAGTTAATTTGTTAGGTTGTAAATTAATTCAGGACATTCTATGCAAAGACTGACTGTGCAGATCCAGGACATTCTATGCAAAGACTGACTGTGCAGATCCAGGACATTGTATGCAAAGATTGGGTTTTCTCTGCTGAGTTGACTCTCCTAAGAATCACATTATGAATATCATGGAATGCATGCCCTTTGCCCGGATGGGTGCATCTGTAACAACTTTTGAGGAGCTTATCAGTTATTCTCACTTTAAAGTGACCCAATTCAGCCCCAGCAGCTCCCCGCTCTTCACCTTGCCTAAGTAAAAGAAAAAAGAAAATTGAGGGATTGCTCTCTAGATTCTACTCACTCTCTTGATGAGGCTTACAAAACAATGCTCATTTATAGGTGTATTGACACAATAGGCCAAAAGGCTACCAGGTACTGTGCAGTTTTGTGACTGAACAAGACCCTTATCATAGTAAAACATTCCCAAATGCTTCATGGTAGCACTTTTGAATGTAAACTGTCACCAGTCTATGCAAGGTATGAAGCCAGATGACCAAAGGGATGCAATGAAAGAGCTGGTTTAAAAGTAAGGCCTGAAGGGGACTGATTGAATTGGTGAGGGTGGAACATGGCACGTGGCACAATGGTGGAGCTATCACTTCACAGCTTCAGCAACCCGGTCCCCTGGTGCTGCCTGAGTAGAGCTGGTGTGTTCTGCTGGAGACCACTGGTGCTCCAGTTTCTCCTCACACCTCAGAGATGTGTGCTGTGATAGGTTAACTGGCCACTGCAAATTGCCCGTATTAAGAAGGTGAATGGTGGAATCTAGGGGAGTTGATGGGAATTATAAAGGAATAGAAATAGAATTAGTGTAATGAGGTGTTTGATGATCAGGTGTTGAGTTGGGTGAAATAGAATTAGGGTAAAGAGGTATTTGATGGTCAGGTGTTTGGTTGGCTGACATAGGATTAGTGTAACAAGGTGTTTGATAGTCAGCTAGATTTGGATGGCTGAATGTCCTGTTTTTGTGTTGAATGGCTTTAAGTGTAGATTTCAGAATTCCAGGTCAGAGTTGTCTCAGTAATAGAAGGTACAAGCAGCTGTCTGACAATATAATTAGAAGTGTAGAGAGGAATATGACAACTGCATGGATCACAGCAACCCCAGAGGGAACTTTGACTGTCTTTGTGTTCACGTCTCGCTTTCTGCCCAGCCACATGAAAAGCTGGTCACTACCTCAAACTGTGTGAGCTTGCGCTTTTATCTGTAGCTTAGCCCGTAGTCGCCCCGCATGAGGGATTTACTTCTGAGTGGGTCAAGACTCAATGAAGTGACAAAATGTAAAGTTTCTCAGAGATTCCATTTCAGTTATTTTCTTCCTTCAGCGAAATCCTTCAGTTTCTGGGTGTTTTCAGGTTAAGTAATGAGGCATGAATGAGACAGTGGGAAAATCTTCTTTGTCTCCCCGTGGAAATTAAAGAGAAAGCATATATAAATATACATACAGTAATTGGATTTGGAATATCAATCATTTTGCAGCAAGGTGTGCAAATATTGAATTTGAAACATTTTTGCATGGCTTGAACTTGATTTATTTTTGGCACAACTAAATTCAGAATAGCAACATACTGTCTGTTCCCATCCATTCAACTTCAGGTTGGAAGGTTTAACGTTGAAAGGGCCATGTAAGGAAATTCTTCTACCTTGCCAAAGGGCACTTAGTTGCCAGTGACTGATTCATTGAACCAACGTAATGGAAGCACCAGTAAGTGCTGTTGAAGTTTCATGACTTCACAGCATTTGTAAGGAGTGAATGTGCAATGTGGGAGGTCAGCCCCCAACAAGTGCTCTGCTTTCAAGGGCTTTGGCCTCCTGCTCTGCATGAGATCATCTTTCGAAGAGCCCCAAGTACCACTGCAATTCTGGGTGGACACTGGGGAGGTCTACATAGTAGCCTGGGACTGTAGTTCAAAGTGAGTTTCTAAGTGGTGAATTATGGGCTTGTATTTCCTCTCTTGAGGACTTGAATATATATTCAAATGGCCAGAACTACCTTATCAGATTGCAGCCTTTGGTAACCACAAATTGAGGAAAAGACATGTTACTGCTTTGGAAACTTACAATAATGATACTACCGTGGCCTGCTGTTTTGAGGCAGGAATGCAACCTTTCTTTGTCCCCCAGTAGCTCCCCCTCATCCCCTTACCACGCTACACGATGAAAACTGAACCTTGGATCTCATAAGGTGTGGAATTTCTTTAGCTTCGAGATCTTTGCTGTGGGTCTGAAAGACTCTTTACAAATATATTAAAGATATGCGAAAAGGAGGTAGAGAAAATTTCTTGAACCTAGGCAATGTTAGCTGTTATGGTGTAAAATAAAAGCAAGATATCAGAGAAAATTAGTTTCAGATAAGGGTCTATACTAAACGCCAAGTCTTCTGCAGAAATTAGGCTAAAGTTGTAATTTAAACTAAGGAAGTTATTACATTGCTCTTACATCCTAGTTAAATGCATTGAGGTTATCTGTAAGGCCATCAAAATAAAGCGGTGGGCATGCAAAATGCCATGTATCAAATTTACTTCTTATATCTGCCTCAGCTAACAATTTTTCAAATGACTTTTTTTTGCTTTCCAAAACACACCGGCATAGCTTACAACGTCACGGACTAAAAGCACGCTGCATTTTTAATTTCAGTAAGTGATAGCAATACTAAAGGTACTGCGTAATTCACAAAGTTACTCAGCAGTGCCACTGTCGTAGGCTGCCCCTGCGTGCTCTGCCACAGAGTGGAAAAGAATCATTATTTCCAAATAGCTAGAGAACTTTGAAGACAAGGAGGAATGTTTTGAGAAAACTGCATCAACACTTAACGGACTGAGTAAAGGTGCAACGCCGTGTAGCGACTCTCATCAGTTGATGAATATATTGTTGTTAACAAGTCTCGGCTTTGTTTGAGGGAACAGTACAATCAAAAACAAATTAGGCTATAAACCAAAGTTTTTAAAAAATGGGGCAAACAAAGAGATCAGTAGTTTATTCATTTCTTTGAGAGATTTTTTTTCCTTCTTTGCCAGTTGAGGAGAAGCATCCTGCTAGATTGGAGCTTTGCTCTCATGACCAGGTTGGCAAACTGACGCTCAGGAAGTATTTGTATTTTCCCACAATAGTAAAGCAAGGCTCATACCACCCCACAACACTCAGAGCGAGAAGAAAATGATTCTAACTTTACAGCGCACATGTAGTCTAAACTGAGTTTTCCATTAACTACTGTAATTTTATACCAGATAATTAAATCTGAACTACTGGGCCTCTGGTGATTGCCTAGGTCACGGTGGCAGGAACAAGATCTGAACTTTTTCTGCAGCACACAGGGAATTTCTAGCTATAAAACTCGCATGTACACACCATATTTGTTTTCTTTTTTTTAATTAGACCCTAAATAGCACAATATCCCTCTTTGCTGTCAGCCAGGTTATTCTAATGTAGTCAACATGACTCAGAAAATCGTTTTTTTTTCTGTAAATGGGCAAGTATAGTTCACTGCAGAAGTAGTCTTGAACAACTTTAACCCTTTGATTTGCTTCAGTTACTTAGATGTATTTTACCAAAGCACACTTGATCTTTAACCATGTCAAATCTTTATCATTCTTCCTGACTAAGGACGTAAGGGATTAAATGGAGTTCAGCCCTAGTAGTGGAAGCTGGGTCCATACAAAATGCATATCTAATGAAGGACAACTCCCTTCTGAAAATACAGATCCTTAATTCTGCAGGGGTCATAACTTATCAGAATGATTGATGAAATATTTCACTCTCCCCTCATCCGCAGCAATTAGTATAAGTACAAGCTGCAAACTTAAAGGAGCATTGCTATCCAAATTAAAACGGTGTTGGTGTCATTTTACTGTAAAGTTATTGATATGTGCTCTGAGTGGTATAGTCTTATTATTTTATTTGTTTAAAACACATGAATGACAACATTAATTAATCACTGATGTGTGGCTGTTGGCATGTAATGGGGGGAAAAGAAACCCCAGAAAGAGTGCATTCCCATCTTTAGTGCTAGAAAGCATATAAGTATGAGGGAGCTGATATGATCCATTTTAGCACTTCTACCCAGAAAGATTCAAATTTGCTCTTACTAGGAGCAAGAGGAAGAAATGTGTGCTCTCCCTAACTAGTTTACATGCGTAGGTATTCGTGCTGCACATGCAGCAGAAAACAATCTTCAACTTTTTTTTCGCTTCAGAAAATTTGAATGGGTGTTTTCTTGTCCATTGTTTAATTTTAAATTATCTTTCACTTTATTTTTTTCTATATCATTAACTATCTGTTTTTGAGATGGAAAAAATGTAGGTGATCTTTATTTGGTTTATACCTCTGTCACATATTCGTCCTTCACTGCAATAGATCCAAGGCTCAAGCTTTCTAAACAGCCAGCACAGGACAAAGGAAATGTGAACAGAGCACTGCTGTTTGATAACTTGCTCCTCTACTATACTATCTGATATTCAGTTAGGTATTCTGTTGGCTTTGTCGGGTGTAGGTTTGCATTGGTTGAACATAATAAGTGCCAAAAAGCAGGCAAAAAAGCTTATTAAAAGAATCCACAGAGATGCTGGACAAAATTTCAGTAGATTTCTGTCTGAACTCAAAATAAATCTTTACGTAAGTTAACTGTTGGAAGTGAGGGGGGAAATGCATTGTGTGGAAACATGGTATTTATATCTAAATGAGATGTTTTTCTTTACAAACTGTAACAGACAGCGAAGTTCTCTACTGCGGCCGGTAGTACTGAGAGCACCCAAGCACCTGACTTGTCAGATCCTCAGCCGCAGGAAGACGAAGCACATGAAAACATGAAAAATCTTTTGACCACTCCCGAGCCACAAACCCGAAGGAGCAGAAGCAATAAATGTAAGAAAATTTGTTCTGTTTTCTTTGGAAGGACTCCATCCCTTTCTAGTGTAATGTATGTGTCTAGCCATAGCATTCTATCATTCTCTACTATATAAATCTCTCAACTTTCAGGTTGTATTTCATATCCTCGTGCTGTCCAATTGAAATTCATTGAGTTCTAAATGATGATACAATTAAAAATTCTAAAGTGTTTACAACTGTAGGATTTAGTACTGCATCATAACAGCTACTATACATTTCCTTCCAACTTGTTTTCCTCCTTTTCCCACCTGCTAGTATTTGACCTGACTGAGAGAACAATCTATAATGCGTCCAATACAGTTCATCATATGCATCATAGAGACCATCCTGTCTCAGCCTGGTATGGCAACTGCTCTGCCATGAGACTGCAAAAGATGGCAGAAAGTTGTGAATGCAGTCCAGTGTATCTCACAAACCAGCCACCCTTCCACTGACTCTGTCCGTGCCTCTCACTGTTTTGGTGAAACAACCAATGTAGTCAAGGACTCCACCCACCCCAATGATTCTCACTTCAACTCTTTCCCACCGGGTTGTTGCTGGTGTTCCTGTCTATGCCCTGTTGTGCATTGGGCAGCAACTTTGCCAATACTTTTGCATTTGTCTGTTGTTTACGAGGCCGAGTTCCTAGCTTGGTGCTCAACCCAACATAGATGGAAAGCGTGCAAGGAGCTGGCTGGGCTCGAAACCGGGACCAGTCACCTCAAAGTCCGGTGTGGATACCACTACACCAGCAGCCAGCAACTCCCACTGGGTAAAGGATTCAAAGGCTTGACAACGTGTACCATCAGGTCAAGGACAGCTTCTATCAGACTCCCAATCTACCATGATGTGACCTTGATTATTTAGGACCATGCACCATGCTCTCTACGTGGCTGCAACACCACCTTCTGCATTTTTCTTTATTTTTGCTACTTCAATGTACACCTGTATGAGATGATCTCCCTGGATGGCACACAAAGCAAACCCTTTCATATATCTCAGTACATCAGCCAATAGACCTTTACCAGTTCTCTATTTATTAAATTTCATTTGAAGAAGATGAGTTTGGCTTTTAGTCAAACCAGATCATGCTATCATTTGAGATTTACCAACATGTTATAACTCTTAGACAGCAAAATCTGTAGCAACCTAATCTATTTGACTGCCTTCATACAAAAGATCTGTGGCCCATGAGACCACCAGCGCCTCAGGCTTGTGAACCCTGAGAGAAATGTCCATGAATTATTAACCCAATTCACTGCCCAGACAGCACTCTCTCCTAATGAGTCTGGGTACCGGGGTTTGGTCAACGTCTTTTGATCAGTTTTTGGGGGAAGACATCAAGCCAATTATTCTATGGATCACCATCCTATGATAACACAATGTAAAGAAATGAGGTCTATTGAATTAACTTCAAAAAAAAATCCACGGACCCAAAAATCAAGTAACGTTTATCACTGAGCCTGTGCATAGGGCTGTGCATTTCACTCAAGTGTTTACGGATACAATATGAGATTTAAACGCAGTGACCGAACATTTTCAGATCAGCAAGTGTGTTTTTGCCACCTTTAGTCACTGGAAACTCTTGCATTTCAGGTGTGGAAGCTATTTTTGAAAATTATGAGTTTTTTTTTGGTCTCCTTTTGATCTTTATAGCTGTTGGACGAATCAGCCCGCCAAATCTTTCCACCCCTAAAGATGAAGCAGCAAGTCCAGCTGATGATGCTACTGATGAAATCATGGACCGCCTGGTAAAATCTGTCACACAGAATCCGAATCAAAGGACATCTACTCCCAAGGAACGCAAAAGATCGAGAGCAAACAGGAAATCCTGTAAGTATATCTGGGTTTAATAATTGCTTGGGGAAGGAGTGGTGGTGATGGTGAAGAGAGGAAGAGGTACTGTATTTCCCAGGGCTTATAAAACTGGGAAAAGAAACTAGACTATCTTTTATGTGACTGATTCCTTATCTGATAAGACGGTTTCTGAAACCTTTTTTGAAATGACCCATAACAATTAATTTAATTCCATATGCAAAACATTTCTACGGTCACCAACATCAGACCTCCTTCTATTATTGGCTATCCAATCTTTTCTCATAGCTTCATAGAGAAGAACGAAAAACAGTATGGAATCAAGTCCTGCCGTTGATCAAGTTTGTACCAATAATCAGGCACCAGTTTTAACACTAATCATAACCCAACCTATATTATTTTTCTCAGGTTCCTGTCTTCGCCACCTCTCTATCTAGATTCTAGTACTTGCCTCCCACCAGAGGCAGCTTACAGAGGTTGCTGCCACATTTGTGTGATGTGGGAGTCAATCAGGGTATCCAGTGGAAACCTCAATTGTCCACAAGAAGAATATCCAATCTCCAGAATGCTGCCACCAGCAGTCAGGATTAAACCTGGGTCACTGGAGATGTCGAGAAGCAGCTCTGTTAGCTGCACGACTGTGAAACCCTTCAAAAGTTTCAATCAAAATCTTTCTGACCCTTACAAACGCTCATGGATATATCCGAGTTTTCCAGTCTTACCCCATAAAATGAAAGTGATATAGAACAGTACAGCACAGAAATAGGCCCTTCAGCCCATGATGCTGTGACAAAATAATTAACTGGTATTAAAAGTCCATTAAACTAATTTCTTTTGCATACATGTCCATATCCCTCCATTCTCAATGTGTTCAGATGCTTTATTTGTCTTCACTACCAACCCTGATGGTGCATTCCAGCTACCCATTACTCTCAGTAGAAAGAAAATTACCCCACATATCTCTTCTCACCTTAAATGCATGCCCTATAATAATGTATTAGTCATTTTGACAGTAGGTGTAGGAGCCATGCATCAGTTCTCTACCTGCATTGCATTTTGCGTTGCGCGCTTATGATGTTTCTTCTGGTGACCAGTAACAGGAGTTGGGTTGGGGTAGAAGTGAAGGGAATGAGTTACATCTTCGCACTTTGTTCTTTGTAGTTTACTTGTGGCTGGGGATTGATGGAAGTCGTATCTCTTGCTGACCGCTCAATTATGTTTAGCTTGCACTTGGGTATCCTTAAGTTTCATTGCTTCAGGGTTGTATGGTTGCTAATAAAGTATTGAATACATATCCTCGACTTTTGGAGCAGTCATTATTGGAGTGAGGATGCATCATACGAGTATAACAAATCCATAGGTTATGTGAACGCCAAAAAAAAATTGGTTTTGCTGCTACATTCTGTCAGCAAAGGTTTTCGACAGTTATACCACATGGATATCAGCAATCGGATGTGTCCATGAAATTAGAAGACCTGCAGCCTGGAGCAGCTTGTAGCAAGTAATAACCCTTTGCTGGTTCACGCTGTGTGTTTGGGTTTGAAACACAGTTTTGAATGGCCAGTGTTGCCTATCCAGTTGGGGAATGAAAGCTGTATAGCGGTGTTTGCCTGAGTAGTGCAACCCTTGGTTCCATTGAAATGCTGAATTTAATTTGCCATTGTTTTGCCTGGTTCGTATGCTTGGAAATCAACATGAATTCAGCTGGAAGCAGTAAACTCAAAGTCAAGACTAAAAGATAAATTAAACAAACTTGTGATATTGAAGGTCACATTGCTTAAGGAAATGGATATTTTCGTAAAGCCACAGAACAGGCTGTGACTGTGTAAAAAGCTGATGACTTTCGGGATGACATACAAGCTGAAGACAGCGTGTCTAACATGCATGCAGCACATTCTATTGCTAGCAGAGTGACTCATGCATCTGGTACCTCATCGGTATGCATTAGAATAGAAACTGATTTAGCTAAGTTATAAGCAAGACAACAAATATTGAGGGATAATCGTGTACTGGAAGAACAGATGGAACAGCTTCGAAGAAACCAGGAAGAACAGGCAGAACACATTTGGAGAAACAAAGAGCAACTTCAGAGAAAAATGGAGTAGCTTAATTTGCAGGAAGAAATTGCAGCCAAGATGGCCAGAGTTAAAGTGTTAAGGGCTTCAAGTACCGTGGGCGCTAAATGTGCTCCAGTAGGACAGTAGCATGGGAAGAGGTCCTATGTTGACATGGAACAGAGAAAGTCCAGCATACTCAATGTCAATATGGATACGTTTGTTGCTCAAATGTCTATGAGTGAAAATTTGAACCCATACAGTAGTTCAGGGTGTTGACTCTCAGCCTGCACCAAGGAGGCACTCTGAACCTATGCCATATCTAATAGCACAGGCTGCTTCTGAGGACTTTGAACTACGGTATGATTACACTCATGTTTCTGATGATAAAGATCTAAATGCTGCACTGGAGGCCATAAGGATACAAAAGAAAATAACAAGCATAGCTATGCAACAACAATGTTTGCATCTCTACCTAAAAGAGAAACTCAAATCTTCAATAGTGATCCATTGCAGTATTATTCATTTACGAGGGTGTTCGAGAATAGGACTGAAGGCAAGAATGATGATTATGGTGATTATTTTCACTATTTTCCCAAACAGTTTACTGGAGGTTACCCTAGAGAGCTTGTCAAAAGTTGGCAGCGGGCTGGCCGAGAGCAGGGATAGCTAAATGCACAAGTTTTATTACAGGAACATTTTGGTGATGAGCACAAAATTGTTGCGCCCTACCTGGCAGAGGCTCTTTCTTGGCCGCATATCAAATCGGAAGATATGAAAGCTCTTCAAGAGTACTGTTGCAATGCCATGAAAAGAGTGCAGCACAGGCGCGAGTTGGACATGCCTGCTAGAATGAGGATTGTTGTCAATAAATTGCCCGATAAACTTTGGGGAAAAATGGAGATCGGTGGACTATAAACTGCAAGAAAGGCACGACCGTGAGGTTACTTTCACTGACTTTGTTAATTTTATTAAAAGGCGAGGAAAGATTGCTACACACCCTGTGTTTGGAAAAAAATACAATGTTATATCACAGACAGTAAGTAATGATGTGATCAAAACTGTCTTTTTTCTTTTTTAATCTTTTTATTAGTTTTCAAGTTCATAAACGTAATAACAATAGTGATATAAAGAGATTGGAATTACATTATTGATAATAAACATATAGAAAAGAAACTACAAATAGTACAAGTGTAACAAACTTCCAAACTCTTGATATAATTAATCATGAAGAGAAAAAAGTAAAAAGAAAAAGATCACAAAGAAAACCCCCCCAAAAAACAAACAGAACAAAACAGCCTGAACCAATATATTAGATCGAATACATTCATTAATGTCATCAACTCCACTCCTGTATTCATATATTCTAAGTTAATAAAAAGGATTTGGAAAAGGTCAAACTGCATCATATGAAAACGTTGAATAAATTTATATCATCAAGCCCTATTATATCTAATTTTTTTCCAACCCTCTTTTATGGATCAAGCCTTTTTGATATGGAAAACTGTTTCATGTCTTTAAATATAATTTGCCCAGATCCCATTTTTTTAGATATTTACAAATAAGAAGCTTTTTAAATACCATGCTGTCTACACTTCCGATTTCATACCCAACTGATATCACAGAAAAAATTTTAGGCTTAAATCCTTATCAGAAGGGATTAGTAACTATTTATGATATAATTATGAAAATACAGCCAGGTATATCTGATAAAATTAAAAATGAATGGGAAAGGGAACTTCAACTTCACCTACCTATAGAGAAATGGAAGAAAATTTTTCAGCTCTTCCTCTACATGTGCTAAACATACGCTGATACAATTTAAGGTAGTGCATACGGCACACATGTCTAAAGATAAACTAGCTTGTTTTTACTCCCATATAAATCCTATTTGTCACAGATGTCACTCTGAGGTGGCCTCTTTGACTCATATGTTCTGGTCCTGCCCTCTCTTGGAAAAATTTTGGAAAGATATCTTTGATATCATTTCAACAGTTTTGCGTTTCACTTTGCAACCCCATCTTATTACAGCAATTTTTGGTTTGCCAATGATGGAACATAGCTCTTTATCCTCTTCAGCCTGTCGTATGATTGCATTTGTTACACTAATGGCCAGAAGGTCCTTTTTATTGAATTGGAAAGAGACCAATCCTCCTACTACATTTCAATGGTTTTCTCAAACTATATCATGTTTAAACTTAGAAAAAAATCAGAAGTGTAATTTTTGATCCTTCGGTTAAATTTGAAGAGACTTGGAAGCCACTTATTCAACATTTTCATATGATGCAGTTTGACCTTTTCCAAATTCTTTTTATTAACTTAGAATATATGAATAGAGGAGCAGAGTTGACGACATTAATGAATGTATTCGATCCAAAATTGGTTCACAAATTTGTTCTCAAGCTGAAGAGAGCAGCTTTGCTACTAGTGTGGAAAGTGAAACTACAACTGAGTCTGGAACTGATGAAAAGGGTACAGATTCTAAACAAGCCACGAATGAAGCAATCACAGCAGTGAATACTGCCTTGGTATCTCATGGTCTTACGGTGGCTGGCGGTCATGATTGTAAACTTCCTGTAATTCCAGTTCAGGTGAAGTCTAAGAAGAGTGACAAGACAGTGCTTAGTTATGCTTTCCTAATCAAGGAAATACAGCAGTGTTCTGCACGGTGGGTATATTGAACATGGTCAACCGCACAGGAAAGCGTACATGCATTCTCTTATGTACAATGAGTCATGTAACTATGTCATTTCAGCATTGGAAGTGGCTGTCGTAGATAGTGAAAGCTACTGTGAACCACCTTACATGTTCACACAAGAACGTATGCCTATCTACAAAGGCAACATTCCTCATCAGAGAGATCTTCAGGAATGGTCTCACCTGAAGCGTATCCATTTGCTGGAAATTGCTTCAGAAATTGAGCTGTTGATAGGGGTGAATGTGCCAAAGGCACTGGAGCCTTTGCAAGTGATTTGCTGTGTTAATGATGGGCCCTATGCAATCAGAACAGTGCTGGGTTGGACTGCTTACGCACCATTGAAAGGTGAGCATGGTGGTAGAAGAGACCAGAGCTGACAATTAATGGGATTTCAGTTTTGAACCTGGATGAACTTTGGCAGCAACAATTCAAGACAGATTTTCCTGAATGCAGTCAAGAAGAACGATCTGGTTTGTCAAGAGAAAATCACAGTCCAGGATAGAGTGCTTACTAGAAGGAGGGCATTTACATAAACATTGAGATTTTATGTCTCCTGTGTCTTTGTAGCATGTAGTTGTATTATTCTAATATAATAATAAGGGGACTGGAATATCGGAGCCACACAACTGTTCTCTATCGGCACTGTACTCTGTTGCACGTTTATTAGATTAGATTCAACTTTATTGTCATTGTGCCGAGTACAGATACAAAGCCAATGAAATGCATTTAGCATCTGACCGGAAATGCAAAGAATAGTGTTATTTACAAAATAACTGCGAATAAAAAGTAAGTGCTACAGCACACAAATATAAATGTACTGAGACAGTACAATATGGGTGCAATATTGCTTAGCGCTGTGATGTGAGGTTCAGCAGGGTCACAGCCTCAGGGAAGAAGCTCTTCCTGTGCCTGCTGGTATGGGAGCGGAGGCTCCTGTAGCACCTACTGGATGGGAGGAGAGTAAAAAGTCCATGGTTAGGGTGAGATGCATCCCTGATAATGCTTTTTGCCCTGCCCAGGCAGCGTTTATGGTAGATGTTCTCAATGGTGGGCAATTGGGTGCCGATAATCTGCTGGGCAGTTTTCGCCACACACTGGAGTGCTTTGCGGTCCGATAGGAGACAATTGCCATACCTCACTGAGATGCAGTTGGTGAGTATGCTCTTAATGGTACAGCAGTAAAAGTCCGTCAGTATCCTGGGACAGAGGTGAGCTTTCTTGATGCTCCGCAGGAATTAAAGGTGCTATTATAACTTTTTGATCAGGATGGAGGAGTTCAGGGACCAGGTGAGATCCTCAGAAATGTGGACACCAAGGAATTTGAAGCTTGGCACACACTCCACTACAGCTCCATTGATGTACATGGGGACGTGAGTGTGGCTCCTAGCATGCCTGAAGTCCACAATGATCTCCTTGGTCTTCTGAGTGTTAAGGGCCAGGTTGTTGTCAGCACACCACGCGGACAGGTGCTGAACCTCGTCCCTGTAGGCCGTCTCATCATTCCCTCTGATCAGGCCAACCACCGTTGTGTAGTCTGCGAACTTGATTATGGAGTTAGGACCATGTACAGGAATGCAGTCATAGGTGAAAAGGGAGTACAGAAGAGGGCTCAGCACAGAGCCTTGCAGCACACCGGTGTTCAAGGTGAAAGTGGAGGAGGAGAGGTTGTCTCACTTAACTGATTGGGTTCTGTTAGTCAGAAAGTCCAAGGTCCATTTGCAGAGGGATGAGCTGATACCAAGCTGGCGAAGTTTGGCAATCAGCTTGGAGGGGATCACAGTATTGAATGTCGAACTAAAGTCAATGAACAGCATTCTGACATAAGAGTTGGGGCTGTCCAGGTGGGTCAGGGCAGAGTGAAGTGCCGTGGAGATGACGTCCTCTGTTGACCTGTTGGTGCGATAGGCAAATTGATGGGGGTCCAGGGTAGTGATCAGACAGGATTTCAGATGTGATAGAACCAGTCTCTCAAAGCACTTTGCAATGATGGGGGTGAGTGCAACTGGACGGAAGTCATTCAGGCCCGTGGCAGTAGAATGCTTTGGCACTGGCACGATGGTGGCGATCTTGAAGCTTGTGGTATTATGGTAGCTAGTCACGTAAGTGTGGGCGGGATAAAAGGGAAGGGAATAAGATATCTTAATGCTTTGTTCTTTGCATTTTGTTTTGAAGTTGGGAGCTGGCTGAGGTCAATAATACTCAATTATACTTAGCTTATACTTTGGTATACCTAAGTTTCATCACTTCAAGATTGTATGTTTGCTAATTGCTGATAAAAGATTGAATACATATCCTTGACTTTTGGAGCAATCGTTATTGGAGTGAGGGCGCATCATATGAATATAACAAATCCATAGGGTCACCGGCAGCAGCAATTGGTTTGGCTGTCTACCCTGTCTATGCCTCTCATGATTTTGTAAACCTTTATCAGATCTCCACTAAACCTGTGCTGCTCCAGAGAAAACAATCCAAGTTTATCCAACCTCCTCTCATAGCACATGCCTTCTAATCCAGGCTGCATCCTGGTAAACCTCTTTTGCACCCTCTCCAAAGCCTCTGCATTCTTCTTATAATAAGGTGACCAGAATTGAATGCAGTACTCCAGATGTGACATAACCAGACTCCTATAAAGCCTTGGACTCAGTACCTCAACTTATAAAAGCAAGCATGCCATACATTTCTTTCCTACCCTATCAACATGTGCAGCCACTTTCAGGGAACTGTGGACTTGGACACCAGCTCTCTTCACCAATAAAGTGTACTGTACCTTTTCTAATGTTGATAGTCATTGTGATAGATGTAAAACTGAGATAGCTACACTGACTCATATGTTTTGGTCTTGTTCTATATTGGAACAGTTCTGGAAGTCAGTTTTTTCACCAATTTCTAAAGCACTTAAAATTAATCTACAACCTAATAAATTAACTGTGCTTTTTGGAATAATTCCTCGAAATATTCATGGTATTTCTGCATCTGACCAACATGTTATTGCATTTGTTACATTGATAGCTAGGAGGGCCATTTTGTTGAAGTGGAAGGATACATCAGCTCCCACTTTGTCACAATGGTTCTGTCAAGTGATGCTATGTCTTAGTTTGGAGAAAATTAGTAGTCGAACCTTTGAACCTTTATTTGATTTTGAGAAAAGATTGGGCTCATTTGCTCGTTATTATCATTTGAGCTAATTGGTAGATTTTTTCCATGATCTAATTGTAAATTTTTTGGTATATTTTCTTTTCTTGCTGGCGGTTTGATGTTTATTTTTAGAAGCTTTTTATATGACGCCTGGCTCTGGAGTTGTACAACTAATGGTTTTTTTTCTCACTTTTTCTGTTTAGTAGGTTTTTTTTGTTATCACAATTTTTTTTCAATCTTTAAGATAATGTCTTTTTTGAGACATTGTAAGTGTTGTTACTTCAATGTACTTGTGTTATTTCTTTTGTATAATATAACAAAAGATTTGAAAACAAAAAAAAAGAAAGAAAAGTGTATGGTTCCTTTCCACATGATTTCCTGCAGTACAACATTTCACACTTCTCTGGATGAAACTCCATTTGCCAATTTTCCACTTGTTTCTGCAACTGATCTATATCTCACTTTATCCTTTGGCAGTCGTTGAACATAGAACAGTGCAGCACAAAAACGGGTCCTTCGGCACAAAATGTTGTGTCAAACCAATTAAATTAGTAATCAAATAGCCAACTAAGTGAATCCCCTCTGCCTACACAATGTCCATACCCTCACATTCATGTGCCTATCTAACTACCTCCTGAAAGACCCTAATGTATCTGCCTCTCTCACCAGCCCCAGACACCCACCGCTCTCTGTGTAAAAGGGCAGCCCCCTCGCATCTCCTTTGGACTTACTCCCATCACCTTAACTGCATTCCCTCAGGTGTTAGAGAATTCAACCCTGGGAAAAAGATAGTGCCTGTCAACTCAGTCTGTGCCTCTCATTGTCTTGTAAACCTCGATCAGATCTCCCATCAGTCTGCTTCAGAAAAAACAACCGAAGTATGTCCAACCTCTCACTACAGCACATGCCCTCTAATTCAAGTAGCGTCTTGGTAAACCTCTAATGCACCCTCTCCAAAGACTCAACGTCCTTCCTATAATCAGGCAACCAGAACTATATACAGTACTCCAGATGCGACCTAGCTAGAGCTTTATTAAGCTGCAACATACCATCCTGACTTTTGAACTCAGTGTCTCAACAAGTAAAGGCAAGCATGCCTTTTGGCCTGTTAACCACCCTATCAGCCTATGTAGTCACTTTCAGGGACCTGTGAACTTGGACCTCAAGGTCACTCTGCTCAGCATCACTGTTAAGGGTCCTGGAACTTAGCAGTGTGTTTTCTCTTCACATTTGACCTACTGAGATGCACCACTTCACATTTGGCCGTGTTAAACTCCATCTGCCTTTTCTCCACCAATTTCTGCAGATGATCGATATCCTGCTGTATTCTTTGCCAGTCTTCTCCACTATCCACAATGCCACAAATCTTCATGTCATCTGCAAATTTGCCAATTTACTCATCTACATTTTCATCCAGGTCATTTACATACATCACAAGTAGCAGAGATCCCAGCACAGATCCCTGTGGAACACCACTAATCAGAGACCTCCAGCTAGAATAAGTTACTTTGAGCATTTCCTTCTGTCTTTAATGGACAAGTCAGTGTTCAATCCAAATGGCTAATTCACCATGGATCCCATCCATCTTAATCTTCTGAACAAGCATTCCATGAAGGACCTTGTGAAATGCCTTACTAAAATCCATGTAGTCAACATCCACAGCTCTACCTTCATCAATCTCCTTCATCACCTTGTCAAAAAACTCAGTCAAGTTTGTAAGACACTACTTGCCACTCACAAAGCCATGCTAGATCTCCCTATTTATGCCATGATCTTCCAAGTGCTTATAAATCTTATCCTTATGAATTCTCTCCAGTAACTTTTCTATCACTAACGTGATAGATTCACTTCTCTATAGTTTCCAGGATTATCATTGGTTCCCTTCTTGAATAATGGAACAACATCAGCTACTCGCTTGTCTTCTGGGACTTTGCCTCTGGCTAAAGTGGACAAAAAGATATTGATGAAAGTCTCAGCAATCTAATCTCTTGTCTCTCTCAATAACCTGGGGTATATCAGGTCCTGGGGACTTATCCATCTTAATGCTCTTTGAGAGACAACAGAACCCCCTCCTCTACTACCTTCTCCCTTCACTTTCTTTGCTCATTTTAGGACAGGTTAAGCCTTTCATGTACACATGCAAGTTACTTTGTGTAGCTTCGAAATAAATCAGTTGAATTATTGTTTTACATTGTCCAAGCATTTGATCCACAGGACTATTTTATGTCTGTGGATGCTACATTATTCATATTGCTGTTACTCCTCAGGACACAGAAGGCATTATTGGAAAGTCCCACATGATGCTGTAACTAGCTACCACACTGGTCTAGCTTTTTAAGATGGAAAATTATTTAATCACTTTAATAAATAGCCTTTTGCTAGATAACTCCGTTTTACGGTTGTAACATGCTGACTTTCATTGTGCAAAAAAATCGATTGCATTATTATAATAATAGTTTTCTGTAAAGGACCATGTCATAATAAGAACTGCTGGAGCAAACCAATTAATGATCAGTTTGAAACTGTCAACTGGAATTAAAGTTTCTAATGTATTCACACCATTGGAACAAAAATGCAGCACAGTATCGGTACTTGGGACCATGATGTGCTGTCATTTTAACTTATTCCCATGGTCAATCTAAATCATAACTCCTACATTGCCTATAACTATCCATTTTTCTTTCATCCATGTGCCTACCTAAGAGTCCCTTAAATGTCCCTCAGCTATCAACATCTACCACCACCCCTGGCCGTGCATTCCAGGCACTTATCCCTCGGTGTATATAAAAAAAAGAACAACTACCTCTTACATCTCCCCTAAACTTTCCTCCATTAACTTAAAAAAATGTCCTCTGGTATTGGCCATTACTGAAAAGAAAGTTGGTCGATCATTGACCTCGAGGCTGGAATTCATTACTCCGTAATAGACTTATACCATACAACAAACAAATACGTTGTTCTTGTGTGGAGCTTCAACATTGTAAAGTATCTCAAGGTGCTTCACTAACACATTATTCAAAGAAAAATTCAAACCTAGCCATAAAGGAGGGACTGGAGGTACTTTAAGTGGGGAATAGCCATCGATAGCAGGGTAATGAAATTCGAGGATACATCAGAGGGCAGAAATATAGGAGGGAAAGCTCTTGAGGTTCAGAGGACTGGAGGACCTTACAAAGCAGAGAAAATTGTTAAAATTGAGATCAACATACACAAAATACTGCAGGAATTTAGCAGGTCATACAGTATCTGTACAGGGAAATAAATTGCTAGAATTGACACAAAATGCTGGAGGAACTCAGCTGGCCAGGCCACCTGTATGGAACAGAGTAAACAGTCGATGTTTCGGGCCAAGACCCTTCATCAGGAGTCTCGGCCTGAAACGTCGAGAGTTTACTCTTCCCCATAGATGCTGCCTGGCATGCTGAGCTCAACAGCATTTTGTGTGTGTTGCTTTGGATTTCCAGCATCAGCAGATTTTCTCATGTTTGTTAGAATTGAGATGTTGTCAGAGGAGGAATCAATCTAAGACACAACATTAACAGATGAACCGGGGGGGGGGGCGGTGGCTGTTGCAATGGGTGTGAGTTCTGTGTTAATTGACAGTAGGTGTAAGTAGGAGATCACTTTGAAGACTGTGGTGTAGTTGGGTTGAGTGGTCGCAAAGCAAGTGGAGGTTGGAGGTGCATGTAAAGGAAATAGAATTGTAAGTTCAGTTGAGGTTACAGAGTGCACTGAAGTTGTTAATAGTTCAGTTTCAGGCAGTAAGTTGGGAGCTACGTGAATCAGAATCAGGTTTACTATCACTGACATATGTTGTGAAATGTTTTGTTCTGTCGCAGCAGTAAAGTGCATTACATAAAATATTCTATAAATTATAATAAGAAAGATTTTTTAAAAAACAAAATAAGTAGTGCAAAAAGAGACTTAAAATGGTGAGGAAGTGTTCATTGTCTGTTCAGAAATCTGGTGGAGGGGAAGAAGCTGTTCCTAAAATATTGAGTGTGTGTCTTCAGGTTCCTGTACCTCCTCCCTGATAGTAGTAATGAGATGAAGGCATGTTCTGGATGATGGGTGCCACCTTTTGAAGATATTCTCAATGGCAATGAAATCAGTAATTAGAATCAAGTTTCTTCTCTGTCTTCTCAATATAATACAGGGCCATATCCAGTTCTCATCTGAATCATAAGAAGGCTGTTCCTCATACACAAAATGCCTGCTTTTCATAAAAGAAAAAATATCTTAATTAGCACTTGAGCAATAGGAGATAATTGTTATTTTCCACTGGTGAATAGTCAGCTCTGAGAATAGAACATTTTTTCCTAGTTTTGCCCAAGATACTATGTTAATTACAATATCTCCCACAAGAACAATAATCACTACTTCTCTAGTGGCAGTGTGTCCTATTTGGAATTGCTTTAAAATTGTAACTTTTGCAGTTAAGCTCAGGTAACTAATGTAATGGACAGAACTGTTCTGTACTAATATCAACTCGTCTTCCTTTGCAGTGCGAAGAACACTGAAGAGTGGCCTGACCCCTGATGTAGTCCAAGCACTGGGTTTGTCTAAAGCATCAGAAGTCGAAGTGTAAAACAACTTGAATACAGATGAGACAAAATTTGGTGCCTTAGCATTCAGACATCTAAGCTAACTGTGCAAAATATACAGAAATCATGATTGTATTTCTTAGATTTGTGACAAGCTCTGGAACTTTACAAATACCCTTAATTGTTATGACGGACTTGGTCCTTATCTTCACGCATTGTTGGATGGAATCTTGTATTGAATATAAGTCATTTTCATAGAGTTCACAAAAGTCAATAATCCTTCTCATTCTAGGTAATGGATTTGAAGGGCAAAGCAGTCATAAACGTCCTTTCTCCATTTAGGCACCAGCCAATATTTTCTGCCTAAATCATAAGCATTCAAATAAAAACCTGCATTCATATCCTTACCCAAAAATCTTTATCCAGTACTTTATTGAAGGCAGTGATCCTTGCTGGAGTACAATCCTCTGGATATTGTTCATTTTCCAGTAGCTTACAGGCATGAACTTGAATAGTTGTGATGGAAAGCAATTAGAAGCTGAAAATCTTCCCAATTCAGCTTGACCCTGTCCTCAGCGAAAGTGCACTTGTGCACTTTTAGAGGAAACTCAGCAGGATGGACTCTTTGTGCAAGCACTAACCTGTCGAGATATTGAGAACCCACTCTTTCCACTGTTGGCAGTAATTAATAAACTGACTCCAGACCATGGATTGAACTTCCAGTTTTTTATGGCTCACCCAATGTGTTTTATCCCCTTGAGCCAACAGGGTTTGCCACTAAACTTTAAGTACTATAGAGATGTATTAACTTTGGGTTTAATGTAACAATTTTGTCTACAACCATGTTTTAATGTTGTAAACTTGCTGGTTTTTTAACCATGTTATAAAAATATTTTGAACTGACAGGGTGGAGAATTGTAGTGAATAATAATGAATTACTACATTGTAGTTAAAAAAAAAAGGATAAAGTCTATTTGTTTGTTAAGATAACAATAAAAGTGTATTTGGAGGTGTCTTGATGTAGCATGATAAAAAAAAATCTGATATCAGATATGCACAGACCAGCACACTCTGTGTTATCCATATTGTTGGATATAGATTTGCACTTGGGAGTCACCTTTATCTTTATGGCAGTACTAAGATCACACTTTAAAAACCACTAATTGTGACAGCTCAATAAATACAGTGGATTCTGGTTAAACAGGACACATCAGGGCCAGTACATTTTGGCCCAATTAAGCAGCTTCCCCATTAGCCAAAGCTTCATGGAAATAGTTAAAAGGCATAACAAAGATAAACTAGCATTTAAATGTGTAACAAATTACGCATTTAAATAAAATACAGAACAAATTAGAGCACTACCCGTGCTACTACAGTATTATAAAACTATGTATTAGTTCTAACAGAAGGACTCATTGCTGCCGTGTCCTTTTGTTGACTGTAAATGATCAAAATTAGCGCAGTCATCTGATGCAAATAATGAATTGCCTTCATTGCTTTCCTGTGTAAAAGCAGTGTTGTGTCTAACAGCCACGCAATTGCACACAGCTGATACTAGTTAGAACCTGATCGGTATCAGTCTCCTGTCCCAATTAAGCAGCATTGTGTCCTAAATAAACGAAGGGAATCCCGGTTATTTTAACAATTTAGTTTTTATTCTTTAAGAGTTGTCCAAAATAAATGGCTGCTTGGATTAACCGATGACCCAGTTAACCGGAATCCATTATATATTAGTTGCAGAGTTATTCTGACTGCAATGTATAATGCTCCAAATGCACCCTTCTTTGAGTGCTTTGCAAGCTGACTTAAACAAACATGCAGATTTAAACAATGTATTCACTGTTACAAATGCGTATCATTCTACTTTTATATATAAAGAAGTCAATTGTTCTCTAGGATTGTTCAATGTATTTTGATAAACTTTATTTTTATTGTTTTTGAATGTTTGTATTATTGCAGCAATTAAATATTTCACATTTTTCTTGTGATGCTTTGCTTTTTACTTTGTAGACTCAAAGGTGATGAAGATTATGTTTCATTCAGTTTATCTTTGCCTACTGTTAGTGCATTGTGCACAAGTCTTTGAAACGTGGTGGCTCTCTAGGTTACAGAAGACATGATTGATGGAAATCTGACTCTGCAAATATTCCTATAATTTTCAGTTAGGGAGATTAGTTACAGAAGTACAATTATCTCCAAGAATTTTAGAATAGAGTTAGAAGTTAGTTAATTCAAAAGACAACCAGTCTTTAAAATGCTTGGATATAATCTTCCAGCAGTAATTAAATACCATTATCTTTAAGAATGCAGCTGCTGCTTTACAGTGGAAGGCCACTTAGGTGATTGACATTGGAAACTGACAAGGCAATGTCTTTTAGATTAGGTTAGATTATGAGGACTCTTTTATTGTCATTTAGTAATGCATGCATTAAGAAATGATACAATTTGTTCCTCCAGAATGATATCATAGAAGCACAAGACAAACCAAGACTAAAAAAAACTGACAAAAACCACATAATTATAACATATAGTTACAACAGTGCAAAGCAATACTGTAATTTGATGAAGAACAGACCATGGGCTCAGTTTAAAAAAAAGTCTCAAAGTCTTCGAAAGTCCCATCATCTCACGCAGATTTTCAAAATCATAACATTTTCAAAATACTCCAACAATGGAAGGAAAAGTTTTAGAGGGATGTGGTTCAAATGCAAGCAGATAAAACTAGATCAATTGGGCAACTTGGTCAGCATGGATGATCCAGGTAGAAGAGCCTGTTTTCCTGCTGAATAACTCTGTGACTATAATGTAACATCCACTGATACGTTAAGGCCATTGGAAACGAACCATTCTCTACTGTGGTAACTGTGTAGGGGAAAATAGAGTCATAGAGCACCACAGCACAGAAACAGACCCTAGCACATCAAGTCTGTGCCAAATTGTTATTATGCCTCGTTTCATTGACCTGCACCATGATCATAGACCTCAATACCCTTTCTATCCTTGTACTTATCCAGACTTCTCTTAAGTGTTGAAATGGAATCCTGTATTACTTATTATCCTCTTTACTCCAAGTAATCACTACTTTTTTTTTGATATTTATCTAAAATTAATGGTAACTAATGTACCACCTCTTTAGAATACAGCAACCGCGATTAATAGCAGCAAACTTCTTTATTCTGTGGGGTACTTTTGAGGAGGTTTGGGTGAAGAGAAAGTGGAAGAAACAAGGTCAAGGTTGTCATTGAGGAGTGCCAGTGGGGAGGTTTGGCTTAGTGGAGAAGGGGAGTGGATGTGTGTTGGGCAGTTGTCAATTTGCTGGTGAAACCTTTAGAAATCTTGTGATGGGAGGTGAAGGTGGAGACAACAGTGGGTTGCAGGGGATGCTTATGTGGTGAAAATAATCTTTAAAAGTTATTGTCTTTTCTCAGCAGTAAGGATGTGCTGTTTTGGGAAAGTGGTGCAAGACCTGACTAATTGCCAGGGATGGAGGGAACAGGATTTTTTCTTTCCCCACTGGGGATGGACGCAACAAATACTGCTCCTGAAAATATAATACTTTAAAAACTTATGGAGAGAAAGTGGGAAACCTTCCTCAAAAATAACAGAATAAAAATTAAATTATTAATGGTTGGATAACATGGAACGAAAATATGACCACCTCAGAAAAATTACTAATGCTCTTTCAGCCTGACTGTGACAAGAATGGCCGGGAATACTGTCTGTGGAATCTCTAACTGACATTGTGACACAACTTGCAGAACTGTTGCTTCATAGCTTCTGTGAGATGGGCTCAGTCCTGACCTCCAGTGCTGTCTCTATGGAATTTAAATTCAAGAATCTGTACAGGAGTCAATAAAAACTATTCCATTGAAAAGTTTGAGTAACACACACAACATGCTGGAGGAATTTTGCACTTGCGGCAGTATCCATGGATAGAAATGAACAGTCAGTGTCTGAGCCTTTGGATTTGATGAGTAATCTCAGTCCAATACATCAGCTGGCATTTCCCTCTATAGATGCTGCCTGATCTGCTGAGGTCCTCCAGCATTTTGTGTGCTTTGCTGATGATTTCCTGCAGTTGCAGAATCTCTTGACTCTCCATGAAAAAGCTTGAGGTAAATCTAAACAGTACATTGTTATCCACACTAGATCTTTCAGAAAGTTGATGAGAATCATCTGGAAACTCTAGAAATAGCAGGACTCTGGCTAGAAACCAAAACAATGAATGAAATTCTTATTATCAAAATAAGTAAAACATGAATCATGGAATTACAGCTGGCCCAACGTTAGTCATGTTGCATTTATTAGTACTTCTTAATAAATCAGTAAAATAAAATGGGGAATGTAGATTAAATCTGATCAAAAGTAAAAGTATGCAATCTAAATAAATCTGTTCTTACCGTAATATTTGACTAACTTCAGTAAAAAGAGCTTTCACAATGGAATGGGATTGTGGATTACAGACTTTTTTACCAGATGGAATAATAACAAGATGTCCTGATAACCAACAATTATAAAAAGGCAAATACCTCAAAAGCCAAAAAATGAGAAAGGGCAAATTTTGCACTAAATGTCTACATATTAACTCTTTCAAAACAATATCTTGTACATTGAAGATAGGAACTATTCACTCTTTCTGCGTTTTATTCCAAACATTTCTTGCTCTGAATTATTGTTTATACTGCTGTCACTTGCATCTCCTCAGTAACCTAAATTCCTTTGCCATTGCCTAAAATCATTAATCCAAGATTACCTGCTAATAATGTATTAACATTTATAATATCAACTTAACTTTTAATATTTCAGCCATTGTACATGAGATCTTGACCTTTCTGTGTTGGTTCCCTTTACACATTGTCTAGGATACAGACTAACTTTTCAACTTTCTGTGGCACTTTGGTCACTGAAGTAATGTGTCTGTAATTCTTTATCCTTTTAAACTGTTCATCCAATTCATCATGTACCAATAATAACATCTCACTTTTCATTCAGTAGTGGTGACTATTTCTTTCTTTCTTTATTGAGATACACTGCGGAATAGACCCCTCCTGCCCTTTGAACCACACTGCCCAGCATCCCCAAATTTAACCCTAGCCTTATCACAGGACAGTTTACAATGACCAGTTAACCTACTGAACATCTGATCAATTGAATCCCCTTGACATATCTTCTTGTTATATCCAATATAAAATAAATACTGAACCCAAACAATGGTTAGCTAATCTGAACCCATTTCCATAGATAAGCACAAGCAAATCTTAAGATGCTGGAAATCTGAAGCAGCACAGACAAAATGCTGGAGGAACTCAGCAGGTCAGGCAGCATCTGTGGAAATGAATTGATAGTTGATATTTCTGGCCCAGACCCTTCATCAGGACTGAGAAGGAAAGGGAAAGATGCCTGAATAAAAAGGTTGGGGGGGGGGGAGGAAGAAGGCTAACTGGAAGGTAATAGAAGGTAACTGGAAGCCAGGTGGGTGGGAGAGGTCAAGGGCTGGAGAAGAAGGAATCTGATAAGAGGGGAGAGTGGATCATAGGAGAAAAGGAAGAAGGAAGGGACCCAGGGGGAAGTAACAGGCAGGTAAGAATAGGTAAAAGACCAGAGTTGGGAATAGATGTGGGGGGGAGGGGGAAATTTGTTTATTGGAAGGAGAAATCGATGTTCATGCCATCAGGTTGGAGGCTTCCCAGATGGAATATAAGGTGTTACTTCTCCACCCTGAGGGTGACCTTATCATGGCACAAGAAGAGGCCATGGATTGACATGTTGGAAAGGAAATAGGAATCAGAATTAAAATGTTTGGCCACTGGGAAGTCCTACTTGTGGCAGATGGTGGGAGGTGCTCGATGAAGTGGTCCTGCAATTTGTGATAGCTCTCACTAATTTGGAGGAGGCTGCCTTGGGAGCACCAGACACACTAGACAACCCAGCAGATTCTCAAGTGAAGTGTTGCCTCACCTGGAAGGACTGTATTTGACCCTAAATGAAGGTGAGGGAGGAGTAGACTACCTGTAGGGATAAGTGCTGGGAGGGATAAATGGACAAGGGAATCATCATAGAGCGAGGGAGCCCTGTGGAAAGCGGAGAGGGGGGAGAGGTAAAGATATCTTTAGTGGTAGGATCCCTTTGGAGATGGCAGAAGTTGCAGAGAATAATGTGTCGGATGCAGAGGCTGAAGGCGTGGGAGGTAGGGGCAAGAGGAATTCCATCACTTCTAAGGCAGTGGGAACATGGGGTGAGAGTGGATGTCAAGGAAATAGAAGAGATGTGAGAGAGGGCAGCATCAATGGTGGAGGAAGGGAAACCCCATTTTTTGAAGAAGGAGGACTGATGTCCTGGAAGAGAAATCCTCATCCTGGGAACAGATGCAGCGGAGATGAAGGAACTGAGAAAAGGGAATGGCGTTTTTACAGGAGACAGGGCCAGAAGAGGTAATTGTCAAGAAAACCGTGGGAATCGATAGGTTTATAAAAGATGTCAATTCACAGAGTGTCTCCAGAGATAGAGACAAAGAGATTGAGAAAGGGGAGAGAGGTGTTACAGATGAACCAAGTGAATTAAAGGGTAGGGTGGAAGATAGGGCCACAGTTGATAAAATTGATGAGATCAGCATAGCTGCATGAAGCAGTGCCAATGCAGTTGCTACTGTAGTCGAGGAAGTGTTGGGGAGTCTAATCGGGAAAAGCTTCAAAAATGGACTGTTCTACGTAACCGGCGAAGAGGCAGACATAGCTGGGTCCAAAGCGAGTGACTATGACTACCCCTCGAGTCTTGAGAATGTGAGAGGAACTGAAGGAAAAATTGTTGAGGGTAAGTATCAGTTCTGCCAATGGAGAAGGGTAGTGGTGGAGGGGGATTGGTTGGTTCTTTGGCCAAGAAAGAAGCAGAGAGCTTTGAGGCCTTCTTGTTGTGGGATAGACGTGAAGAGGGACTGAACATCCATGGTGAAGATGAGGCAGTCAGGCCCAGGGAATTGAAAGTTACTGAGTAGATCGAGGGCATGAGGAGTGTCGCAGATGTAGATGAGAAGGTACTGAACCAAAGAAGATAGAATGGAGTTGAAGTAAGACAACATGAGGTCAGCGGGGCAGGAGCGGGCAGAAACAATGGGCCTACCCAGACAGTCAGGTTTGTGGATCTTGGGTAGGAGGTCGAAGTGAACAGTGTGGGGTAGAGAACTGACTTTGCTGGCAGTGCATGGGAGTTCTCCAGAATGGATGAGGTCAATGATGGTGTCGGAGACAGTTTTCTGATGGTCTAGAGTGGGGTCCCCTTTAAGGGGTAGGCATGAGGAGTGTCTGAGAGTTGCCTGGCCTCAGCAAGGTTGAGGTCAGTGTGCTACACTACAACAGCAACTCCTTTGTCTGTAGGTTTGATGGTCAGGTTGGGATTGGTGTGGAGAGAGTGGAGGGCAGTGCGTTCAGTGAGGGTAAGGTTGGCGGAAGAGAGGGGAGTGCTGAAGCCGAGCTGATTGATGTCTCACTGCCAATTAGAGATGAAAAGATCCAGAGCAGGCAGAGAACTTGAGTGGTGTGTCCAAGAAGAGGAGGAAAGTTGAAGACGGGAGAAGGGGTCATCAGCGCGGCTGTAGAATCCTTGCCAAAGAAGTGGGCTTGGAGACGCAGGCAACGGAAGAAGAGCTTGACGTCGTGGCAGATACAGAACTCACTGAGTTGCAGGTGAAGGAGGACAGAGGTGAGTTCCTTACTGAGGACCAGACCATTCTTCCTGAGAGGGGCAGAATATCTACAGCTGCTGCTTGTCATGTTGAGTGTTTCCAATATTTTCTGTTTTTATTTCAGATTTCCTGTAGCTGCAGTTTTTGACTTGTGTCCAATTTAAGTCCAAGTTGCATGCAAATTTTCATGTAGTATGAATCTCTAGTAGGAACATGGTCATAACTTCTGCTTCACTTCAACTTCGTTGTTATCCCTTCCCCTAACTCACTGTCTAAAATCAACGAGGTCTTTACTTATTCAGGGTAATTGAGTTTTCTTTGGTTTGATGGAAGTGTTGTAGAGGAAGGTGAGATGGTGTTGGGCAGAGGGAAATATCAAGAAAGCTGAGATTAAATGTTAGAAGTAAACTTTTGTCAGCGAACAGTGCGACTGTCTCTCATGATTGCAGAGGCAACAAAGAAAACCAATTGCTGATGTTCCTTCAAGAAGATGCTGGGTGCAGAGAGGTTTTAGAAATTAAAAGGCAGCAGATTATGGCAAAAGAAGGCAAATTATTCTTGAAAATCAGACTTAGTTCACACTGCAATTATTTGATTACACAGAGGAAATTTGATGAAGACTATTTGGAACTTTCAATTCTATGTTTTATCTCTGAAATATACAGGAGATAGGTATATGAAGATACGTCTGGCACAACTGTGGTGAGTAAACATGTGTGTAATGGCTTTTTTCATGTCTCTGGTACATAAATAATATGAATAATAATAACAACAACAACTAAAGTAGCTAAAATAATCAACACAACAGAAAAAAAAGATGTTGGAGGTTTCAAGCTTTACTTCCGATTTTTATCATTTCCAATTGCTTTGACATGACAGATCCACTGGGGGGCAGTAGTGATTTCAATGACTTTGTCCCTGACATGTCCTTGAAATAAACAACTGAACAGTAGACATTGGGAGTTATTCCCAATCAGTCTCTATTTATAAGTAATTTTCTTTTGGTGCATTCCCATAAAAACATCCCTTAGTTGTGTAAAAACACAATTTACAGTTAAATAACAAGCATTGGTTTGAGTCTGATACCACAACATCAGAATAAAGGCTATTCCTTGATTCTGTTAGATGTGAGCTACCCAGAATTTATCTCTAAATATTAATATCCTTTCAATCAGTTATTTAAATTTTCTTGAAACCCAGAGACTTCCATCAAAAATCAGTCAATAATATCCCAAAATATTACAAGGTGTGGGCCAGGTCTAAGCGGCAGGGCTGCGTGACTCTGAATTGGAAGTGACGAGATCAAGAAGCACAAGATGGATGATTTTCCCACTGCCCACATAGTCTCAAACTAACCTCACAGTGACACGCTTGACATTGTCACGGTCCACGAAATGCTAATAAAAAAGCCGAGATACCAACAAGGCCAAAGGGAACCAGTAAGTTAAACCCAAGCTGGGTCCACAGAAAAAAAGCCACCACTAAACTCAGTGATTCAGGGTGGAGTGACACGGAATCTCCAGGAAACCCTGTTAATTTAACCCATGCAAACCCAGAGACACAGATGCAAAAGAAAGACCAATGTAAATTTGAAGTAGGGAAGTTGAATCTTACTTTGAGGGTTGGCCTCAGAACATTCTACTCCCCAAATGTTCAAAATAAAGCCAAGTAACAAGGCCTAAAATACCATAACCCTCAGAATTACATGCCTCTCATTATCTTGGTTCACTGGTTAACACAAGCCGGACCTGATCAACTCTGGCTGGGTCACCTGAACAAGGGTGTCTCATGATTATAGACCCGAAATACCTGATGACCCCGGGTTGCAGTACTGATGGTGTGTCCCAGTTCACACCAGATTAATTAAACCGAGTTGTATTGGACCACATTAATAAAAGGCATGGGCCAGATTAAAGTGGTTCCCTACCCCATCGGCCACAGCCCCACATACCTCACCACGCTAAACTCCACAACCCTATCTCTTCCAGCCCCATATCTACATTCCCCAACACTACCTCAATGTCCAAGGGGGCACACACTCCCACTAACACTAAACGCACCCTGACTAACTGTGGCCACACCTTCACAAGCCAGATGATTTGTGAAAGTAGGAGGAAGATCCCAATAAAGGCAAGTGTTGGATCTGGTTCATGAAAACGTGGGCCAGATCAAAGTGGCAGGGCTGCGTGACACTGAATCTCAAGTGACGAGATCAAGAAGCACAAGAGGGATATGTTCCCACTGCCCACATCATCTCAAACTAACAAGCTCCCACTAACACTTCACATTGACACTTCTCCACCCTATTCCCTCATTTATTGGTTTCTTTAATGCCCCAGTATCTATCCAAGTTGAATATATTCTCAACTGGCCATCTGCAGCTCTCTGCTGTTCAAAATTCCAAATGCTCCCTAACCATTGCACGAGGAAATTTCCTGTCTTGTCCCCATATAGCTGTCGTTATTCTGAGAATCCAAGACCTATTTCTGGATTCTCGACTGAGGAAAGACAACCTTTTGGATTTACCAGAGAATATACAGCAAAGAATATAGAACAGTACAGCACAGGAATAGGCCAGAGAATTAATTAACAGACTAAACTAATCTGCCCTTCCTGCACAATGTCCATATTCTTTAATTTTACTCACATTCATGTGCCTATCTAAACATCTCTTGTCTCGAATGTTTCTGCCGCTACCGCCAACCCAGGAAACGCATTCCAGGCACCCACCACTCTCTGTATTTAAAATAAATTGCTCCTCATCTCCTTAGAAATTACCCCCTCTCACATTAAATCCATACCAGACTTCTGGTTTAAGATGGGTCTACTGAAGATGGGTGGCAACTTACTGGTGGTTTATCAAGCAAGAAATACAACTAAGTAATTAATAATACACCCTTTCTGTGGGAAAACAGTAAAGAGGGGAGCGAAGTTGAGGATGACCCGACGGTCAAGACGTGTGAGTATGAGGTGGAGTCAGAACAAGGTCGAGACAGAGCTCGGGCATGCAAAGTGGTGGAAAGTTGGAGTGGTGGAGTTTCGGAGCCCATCAGCCAAAATCGAGAGTGAGGTTTGATCAATCTAAGTGCCAGGATGAATTGGAAAGGTTGGATACAGGCCGGAACGTGACAGCGTGGTCCAGGCCCAGAGCATATTGAGCCAACAGGGGCCAGGTCCTAGTGCTGGGGACAACCTGGTGCTTAGACAATTTAAACACTGAGCTGGACGGATTGAAAAGGCTGCGTGTTGGGAAGAGGCAAGGGCCAGGCGGTTCTGCTCGCTGCACCGGTCATTTACTCCACCCTCCACAGTGCTGAGGCTGTCGGCCTACTCCAGCTGCTCTGGGCTTTGTGTCTGCGAGCTTCTCAATGATTTGCTCTGCTGTATGGTGAACTGAGCCTGAGGCTGTCGGCCTAGCCGGCTGCTCTGGGCTTCGTGTCTATGCACTCACTTTAGTTCTGAATGCTGTTGCTGGCTTTTACTGTTTGCACAGGTCATGCTTTTTTGTCTCTCTTTATACATTGGGTGTTTGTTAGTCTTTTTTTTAATGGTTTCTCTTGGGTTTCTTGTTTTGTGGCTGCCTGTAAGAAGATGAATGTCAAGGTTGTATAAATTATATATACTTTGATTATAAAAGTACTTTGAACTTTGAACTGGTATTAGACATATCAACACTTGGAAAAAGATATTGCCTGTTTATCTATGTCTCTTATAATATTATAAACCTCCATCAAATCTCCCCTCAGTCTCCACTGCTCCACAGAAAGCAACACAAGTTTGTCCAACTTCTCATTAAAGCACATGCCCTCTAATCCAAGTAACATCCTGGTAAATTTCTTCTGCACAAAGACTCAACATCCTTCCTACAATGGGGCAACGATAACTGGATGCAATAATTCAGATGTGACCTAACCAGAGTTTTATAAAGCAGAGGCATAATATTCTGACTTTTGAACACAATGCCTTGACTCATAAAGACACACATGCCATTTGCCTCTTAACCACCCTGTCAACCTGTGTAGACACTTCCAGTGAGCTAGCAACTTGGGTCCCAAGATCCCTCTGTTCATCAACACTGTTAAGGGTCTCGCCCTCGACAGTGGAGTGTCTCTTTGCATTTGACCGACCGAGGAGCAACACTTCAAGTTTGGCCAAGTTAAACTCCATTTGCCATTTCACCACCCACAGCTGCAACTGATCTATATCCCACTGTAATTTTTTGCCAGTCTTCTACACTATCCACAGTGCCACCGATCTTTGTATCATCTGCAAACTTAATAATCCACCCAACACCGTTTTCATCCATGTCATTTATATATATCGTAAACAGCAGAGGTCCCACTACAAATCCTTATGAAACACCACTAATCACAGACCTCCAGCTAGAATAAGTTCCTTTATCCACTATACTCCATTTTTTTAGTGCAATTCTCAATCCAAACATCCAAAATGAATCCTATTCACCATGGATCCTATTCATCTTAATCTTCTGGATGAGCCTCCAATGTTGGACCTTGTCAAATACCTTACTATCATCATGTAGACAGCTCTACCTTCATCAATCACCCTCATAACCTTGTCAAAACACTCAATCAAGTTAGTAAGACACGACTTGCCCCACAGAAAGCATGCTGTACCTCCCTAATTAGGCCATGGTTTCCCAAATACTTATAAATCCTATCCCTAAGAATTCTCTCCAGTTTCTTCCCGACCACAGATGCAAGACTGATTGTTCTAGAGGTTCCAGTATTATCCTTGGTTCCCTTCTTGGATAATGGAGCAATATTAGTTACTCGCTGGACCTCTGGTACCTTGCCTATGACTAGAGAGGACACAAAGATATCTGTCAATGCCCCAACAATCTCTTCTCTTGCCTCCCTCAATAACCCAGGGTATATCCCAGCAGGTCTTGCAGACCTATCCACCTTAATGTTTTTTAAAAGACCCAACACTGCCTCCTCCAAAATCCCCTAGCATATCAATATCTCCCAATCCTCTACATCCTTCTCGCTGGTAAATATTGATGTAAAGTACTCACTAAGGACTTCACCCACATCCTCTGGATCCAAGCAACTTCCCCCCTCTTATCCTTGAGTGGTCCTACCCCCTTCCTGGTCATTGTCTTGCTCTCTTGGTGTATGTATAAAATGCCTTGGGATTCACCTAAATCCTACTTGCCAAGGACTTTTCATGGCAGCTCCGGGCTTTCCTAATTACCTTCCTGAGTTCTTTCCTGGCTCCTTTATAATCCTTAAGGGCTCTGTTTGACTCTAGCTTCCTAAGGGTTACCTACTTCTCCCTTTTCTTTTTGACTAAATTCATCATCTCTCTCAACACCCAAGGTTCTCTTACCTTGCCTTCTTGTCCTTTCTTCTCACTGGAAAAAACCTAACCTGCACTCTGTGCAGATGGTCTCGGAACCCTCCAAGTGTCAGAGCAACGCACACACAATGCTGGAGGAACTCAGCAGGTCAGGCAGCATCTATGGAAGTGAATAAACAGTCAACACTTTGGGCTGGGACCCTTCATTAGGACTGGAAAGGAAGGGAAAAGATGTCAGAATAGAAAGGTAGGGAGAGTGGAAGGATAGCTCAAAGGTGATAGCTGAAGCCAGAGAGGTGGGAAAGGTAAAAAGCTGGAAAAGAAGGAATCTGACAGGAGAGGTGTGTGGACTATGGGAGAAAAGGAAGAAGAGGGGCACCAGGGGGAGGTGATGAGCAGGTGAGGAGAAGAGGCAAGAGGCCAGAGTGGGGAATAGAAGAAGAGTGAAAGGGGAGGGAAAAGTTACTGGAAGGAGAAATCAATGTTCATACAATCAGGGTGGAAGCTACCCAGATGCTCCTCCACCCTGAGAGTGGCCTCATGGCAAGAGAGAAGATCATGGACTGACACGTTGAAATTTAAGAATAGGAATTAAAATGGCTAGACACCAGAAAGTTCTGCTTTTGATGGATGGAGTAGAGGTGCATGACAAAACTCTCCCCCAATTTGCACCAGGTGTCACCAATGTAGATAAGGCTGCATCGGGATAGGTAACCCCAACACGTTCACAGTTGAGGTGTTGTCTCACTGGAAAGACTGTTTGGGACCCTGAATGGAGGTGAGTGAGGAGGTGAATGGACAGGTGTAACATTTTGGTCACTTGCAAGGATATGCGTAAGGAGGGAAAATTAGTGAGGAGGGATGAATGGACAAGGGAATCATGGAGCTAGCGATCTTTCTGGAAAGCGGAGAGCAGGGGTGGAGGTGTTGAAATGTGTTCGGTAGTACAATCCCGTTAAAGATGGTGGAAGCCACAGAGAATGATATGTAGGATGTGGAGGCTCATGGGGTGGTAGGCGGGGACACGAGGAATGCTATCGCTGTTAAGGTGGTGGGAAGATGGGGTGAGCGTGGATGTCCGGGAATTGGAGGAGATGTGGAAGAGGGCAGCATCAGTGGTGGAGGAAGGGAAACACCATTCTTTGAGGAAGGAGGAGTGATGTCTTGGAAAGTAAAACAGATGCCACGGAGGGGATGTGACTGAGAAGAGTAAAATAGCATTTTTACAGGAGACAGTTTGGTAGTTCCATTTAATATCAGAGAAATGTATACAATATACATCTTGTTCTTTGCAGGCATCCACAAAAACAGAAGCGTGCCCCAAAGAATGAGTGACTGCAAAAACGTTAGAACCCCAAAGCCCCCCCATGCCCCCTCCCACGCACAAGCAGCAACAAAGCAAAGCCCATCCCCCACATCCACTTACTTCCACAAAAAAGGCATCAGTACCCTCCACCCACCAAGCAAGCAATAGCAAAGCCCCCAAGATAGACCATGATCTGCAGTACAATAAGGACAAATCATTCACCCAACATTCAACATACCTCAGGCTCTCTCTCTCTCTCTCTCAAATAAAGGGAAAGAGAGGTGTCCTACCTTTCACAGCAGGAGGGGAGACATAGCAAAACAATTAGCTGATTTGCCATGATAAAGCCTGTCACGTCTCTTTTTCTCCCTGAGTTCTCCGACTCAATAATCAGCAACAAACTTTCAACCCACCAATGAGAGAGAGAGCGTAATTCACCGAGTACAGAGCTTCCAACAGGCGATCCGCTGTTCCATTTTCTCCCGCAATGCTTTAGTCAACAGCACTGGCTTAGAAACTGCTTATTCCCAGGGCCACAAAGCCTTGGAACCCCAATGACTCACTCATCTTCTAGGCTTCACCCTTGGGTTTTTGGAAAAGCGGCTGTGTGTGAGCCCCCAGGAGTGGGTCCCTCAGCTGCAAAGAACTGAAGTCTGAGTGTATCTCTAGGCCAGGGTCTTCAACAGAACCCCATCCACCTTGAAAAGAGAAAAGAGAGACATCAAAGGTAGAAATGCAGCTTTTTAGCAGATGAGCTCAAAGGTGTCACTATTAAACACCATCATAGCTCCGCCCCAGAAATAGTCAAGGTAGCCATGAGAATTAGTAGGTAGACAGTTGGTCTCCAGAGATGGAGACAGACAGATCGAGAAAGGTCTCAGAAACAGATTGAGTGTATTTAAGAGCAGGATAGAAGATGGAAGCAATTTTGAAGAACATTGCTTCTCCACATGTCAGATGTGGACTTGCTAACAACTGTTCCTATTTGACACTCTCTACTTCTTGGCTAATGCTCTCATAATTTAATCCTCTACTGCAAAGTCCATACTTATCCTTACCTATATCTATCTTAAAACTTTTGGAGTTGTGGTCACTGTCCCCTAACTACAGACCCACTGAAAGTTCTGACACCTGGCCGTGCTCATTACCAAGCACCAGGTCCAGTACAGCCACCTTTCCTTCATCTGCCTGCATATCTGTTCCTCAATATTCCAGAGGCCATTGTAGAACCATCCCAACAGAGTGATTGCATCCTTCCTAGTTTTAAGTTCTACCCATATGAACTCAGAGGACAAGCACTCCATTAGGTCCCCTCGAAGTTCAGCTGTGGTATTGTCCCTGATTAGTAGTGTAACTTGCCCACTTCTTTTACCTCCTTCTCTATCTCTTCTAAAACATTGAAACCCTGGGACATAAAGCATTCATTCACATTCCTTTCTCAACCAGGTCTCTATGATAGCTACAACATTGTAGTCTCATGTACTGATCCAAGCTCTAAGTTCATCACCTTTACCTATAATACTCCTACCATTAAAATGCACACATTTCAAACTATCTGTCTTGTCGTATCTATTGTTTTGCTCCCGCCTTTCGCTTTCTGATCTGGTGCTCTGGTTCCCACCCCCCTGACAAACTAGTTTAAACCCTCCCAAGCAGCATTAGCGCATGTCCCAGTCAGGATATTGGTTCCCCTCCAGTTTATATGCAACTCATCCTTCTTGTAAAGGTCACCCCTGCCCCAGAAAAGGTTCCGATTATCCAAGAACCTGAAACCCAGCCCCTGCTCCCTGCACCAGTTCATCAGCCATTCATTCATCCCTACTATTGTCCTTTTCCTGCCCCGACAAACATGGCACTGGGAGTAATCCGGACATCATTACCTTGGAGGTCCTGCTCTTCAGCTTCTTCCCTATCTCCTTATACTCACTGCACTTGACCTCTTCCCCCTTTCTACCCTTCTCATTGATGCCAATGTGCACTGCGAACTCCAGCTGTTCACCCTCCTCCTTGAGAATATTCTGTAGCTGCTCTGAGACATCCTGGACCCTAGCACCTGGGAGGCAATGCACCATCCTGATGCCTCGTTTGTGACCACGGAACCTTCTGCCTGTCTCCCTAACCAGCGGGTTACCTCTCTGCCTGACTTGGTCCTTCTCTGCGGAGCTGTAGAGCCAGCTGCAGTGCCACTGGCCCGGTTGCTGTCACTGCTGGGCCCTGATAGGTCACCCGCTGCCCCCACCCCCCGCAGTATATTTGTTGCTGAGAGCAATGACCACAGGGAAGCCCTGCATGAACTGCCTACTCCTCATACTTCTCCTGGTGGTCTCCCATCTACTCTCTGGAGCCTGCACTCTGGGTACGACCACCTCAGTAAAAGTTTCATCTATGAGGTTTTCTGCCGGCTGGATGGTCCAGCTCCAGTTTCCAAGTTCCTTGACCTTGTCAGTCAGGAGCTGAAGTTGGGTGCACTTCCTGCAAATTTAGTCATCAGGGACCCTGCAATCTCACATCTTATAGGAGGAGCATTCCACTGCCTTAATTAACATCCTGCCTACATTTTCCACAAGGAACTGTCTCCAATTCACTCCACTGTTTCCTGCTCTGCAATCAAGTCCCAACAGGCCCTGCTTGCTTGCCAAATTCTCTTAGGAATTTTATGCATGTCACTGAGATATCTTGTCATTCCTAGTCCCAGAAAATATAGGCCATGCCATTTAGTCTTTCTTCATAGAATTATCTTCAAACCACAAGAGTCAATCCAATTAAACCTTTGTTGTACTTCCTCTGAAAAAGACCCTTTCTTAGGTGAAGAGATATGACATGCACGTTATTGCAAATTTGGTGTCTTCAAAACCCGTGGCATGCATCCTTGGCCTTATGTCCCAAGGACCTTGCTTTAAAGCAGGATAACACTTTCTCCCAAGTATTGGTGGGGCTTCTATGTGTATTGTGAATGATAATTTATCAAAGTATGCTTCAATTAATTGTTTTTTTTTCCAGCCTTTTCCTTTTTATTCATATCGCCCACAATGGCTGTTTCTCATTTGCCATTTTACAGCTCCCAGTCATGGACTTTGATTGCATTACCTTCAGATTTTTTTAGGCTGTTCACAACATTTGTTTGTTTTCTTGGTCCCAGCCACAAGTAAACTTGTCTAAGAACTCTAGCTCAACAAATTAATTTTGGTGACTATTAGTTAGTAAGAGGCAGGAAAAATATGTTGAATTTCACCAAGATCAAAGCAATGGCCAATGTAGTTCAATGTAGTGGAGTGGTGCTCGGTTTTCAGATCTCTCCCTTGAATTTGAATACATGCAGGGTGTTGGATCCCAGCTTAAGGAAACGAACCACAGAGGGTAATACATGGATATTATTTTATTATGTTTTGCATTATTGCTGGGGTTGGAAAAGATTTAAAGGAACAGTGATTAGAAAATAGAATACAACTGATATTGGAAATTAAAGAGCACATTCTGGATATAGGCAGTAGCTCTGGAGGCATCTATGGAAAGACAGCAGGGTTAATGATTCTACTGTAGCTCAGTGCCATAGAGTGTTCCCATCCTCTCCAGCTCGATGCTAAAATCAATGCTATCTAAATGATTTTGGTGATGAAGATTGAGAGCATTTTATCAATAATAAATAAAGATATTATTGATGAGATTGGGAACATTCCTTGGTCTGTGAAGGACCAGGCCAAGCAGTGAAGGACATTTATTGTGTATAGGATATTTTATTGAAATGGAAAGATACCGCTGTCCCTAAATTAATTCAATGGTTTTCTCAAGTAATGTTATGTCTTCGCTTGGAAAAAATTAGAAGTAGAACTTTTGATCCTCAATTCAATTTTGAGAGAAGATGGGGCTCTTTTGCCAACTATTATCATTTAATTTGAATTAATTTATATGGTTTCCTTCCAACCTTATTTTCTATAAATGTGAATTGGCGGTTGATGATTTTTCTTCTTTTTATATATATATAGATGATTGCAAGGTGTATTGCTCCGGGAGTTGGTTCCTAATGTTTTTTTTTCCTCTCTTTTTTCTTCATTTTTCTTTTTCTTTCTCTTTCTCTTGTAGTTACTGGGTTTTTTTTTCTTTCAGTAGTTGAGGTTCTCTTCTTCCTTCTTTATAAAAAATATTTTTTTTCATTATCATATTATTCTTTTTTGATAATTTTTTTCGTCAGCTTTATTAACTGTTGTCACATGATCGACAACAATGAATATAGAATTGAGTCAGGTTTTATAAACAATCAAACATTTATTAAACTCTGCTCAATATATATTAAAAAATAAACAAACAAAAATCTTAACTGGAAGTAAACTGCTATGCGGCCATTTAACAAACCTCCACTCAGTACTAGTTCTCAAAGTGATAAATGTGAAAACAGTTCGTAAAGTGGTAAATTCAAACACAGTTCTTAGAATGGTAAATTTGAAAGTCCAAGAGATTTATACAGTCAATTAGGAGAGACTTTCCTGAAGTAAAGAATTCCTCGAAGACATGACGTCACTGCCGATCCCAGCTGGATCCTGCCTTGTCCGCAGGTTTCACGATGAAGGAATTAAAACGGTTTAAAGGCACTGACCTTTCCCTCTGGATACTAGATACTGCACAACCTTTCTGCTACTTTTAGCAGAGGCTATCTCATGCAGATCACTCTTTCTTGAACGAATTCAATAATGGTTGATCCTTTCAACTGTCGAACGACTCCTTCAGGTTCCCGTCTTCACTCTCCGATATTACTGAAAAGACACATCAACAAACCTGGCAGCAATTGGTTAAACTGCCGGTCCAGCACTTTTGTACCTTACAACAGAACGTAAATCCGTTTTAAATCAAAACTGCATCATAAAGCAAATACGCAGTGGAGCAGAGTATTTGGCTGACGTTCTAACTGGAAAACTAACTGCGTCACCAGGGGTCTGCACTTACATACCTGCTGAGAACAGGTCATCACGTGACCTCACATCGGCGGGAAAATTACATCCGGTGACCTCCAAAAGACCATTACATCATCCTCATATGACAGTCACAAGATATCCATGAGGTATGTAACACCTCCCTCCAAAAAAATTTTGGTCTTTTAGGAGCAAAATTTCAACAATTAACTATTTACAAAAGAAAACAACTGTATAAAATTTACAATGTACACAGTATACACAGTATCATCATACAGCCTTTTACAAACTAATATACAGTAGGAGTGTTACAAATGTTAAAATTCCACTCCATTAAAAAATTTATATTGTACATTTAACATCTAGATAGACAATCAGCGATCACATTATTTTTACCTTTAATATGAGTTATCAAAATATTATACTCCTGTAACATTAAACTCCATTTTAATAATCTTCTATTTTTGTTTATCATCTTACCCAGAAACACTAACGGATTATGATCGGTGTAAACTATGAATGGTTTCTGAGTAGTACCAACATACACTTCAAAATGTTGTAAAGCCAAAGCAAGAGATAATAATTCCTTTTCTATAGTTGAATAATTTCTTTGATGGGCATTAAATTTCTTAGAAAAGTAAGCTACCGGATGATGAACTTCATCCCCATCATCTCTTTGAAGTAACACTGCTCCTGCAGCTTCATCACTAGCATCTACAGCTAATGAAAATGGTTTTTCAAAGTCAGGAGATTTGAGCACAGGTTGACTACATAGTATAGTTTTCAATTTATCAAATGCTTCCTGTCAAGGCTCTGTCCAAAGAAACTTTTCATTTTTCTTCAAGAGGTTAGTTAATGGAAGAGCAATGTTCACAAAATTCTTACAAAATTTTCTGTAATATCCTACCATACCCAAGAATCTTCTGAGAGTTTTCTTACCATTTGGAGTGGGTACTTTTAAAATTGCCTGAACTTTTGCTTGAAAAGGAGCTAATTTTCCTTGACCCACAACATAGTAGGTCACCGTGGCATGACCAAATTCACTTTTAGCTAAGTTAATAGTTAAGTTAGCTTTTGAATGTCTCTCAAATAGTTTCTCCATCGCAGTAATATGTACTTTCCAAGTATTATTTCTTGTAACTAAATCATCAATATAGGCATCTGTATCTTTTAAACCATGAATCACACTATTAATCATCTCCTGGAAAGTACCTGGTGCATTCTTCATCCCAAATGGAAGAATATCATACTCATATAACCCAGATGGGGTTACAAATGCAGAAATATCTCTACTTCTATCCATCAATGGAACACACCAATACCCTTTTAACAAATCAATCTTCGTAAGAAACTTTGCTTGTCCAACTTTATCCACACAATCCTCTACCCTAGGGATTGGATATGCATTGGTTTTTGTCACAACATTCACCTTCCTGTAACCTGTACAAAAGCTAATACTATTGTCTGGCTTAGGCACCATAACACATGGTGAACTCCAATTCGAATTTGAAGGTCTAATAATATTGTTCTCTAACATATACTTAATTTCGTGTTCAGCAAGTTCACATTTTCTCCTATTCATCTGATACGGATGTTGTTTTATGGGTTTTGCGTCTCTAACATCTACATCATGTGTAGCCATGGTGGTTCTTCTAGGAACGTCTGGAAATAAATCTCTATATTTAAAAATTAACTGTTTCATCTGCTTTCTCTGCTCTGGCTGTAAATGAGTTAATTTTTCATCAATATTTTCCAGAATTGTTGAATTTGGTAACCTGGCTGAAATAATATTGTATTTAAAATGAGTTTCAGATGAATCATCCATTAAGTTTTTATAAAGATCAGACTCATTATTGACCACGACAGTCATAGTAGCAGCCTCTTTCTCATAATACAGTTTTATCATATTTATATGACACAGTTGTGTTGCCTTTCTTCGATCTGGGGTCTTAATCACGTAATCCACATCATTTACTGTAGATTTAATCTCATAAGGACCATGAAATTTAGCTTGTAATGGGTTTGTTTGCACCGGGAAAAGAATCAACACCTTACCTCCAGGCTGAAATGACCTCATTCTAGCTTCCTTATCATACCAAGTTTTCATCTTCTCCTGAGCCAATTTTAAATTTTCCTTGGCCAAGCTACAAACTTTATATAATCTTTCTTTAAATTTCAAAACATAATCCTGCAAATTAATGTTTACCTCTTTATTAATCCACTGTTCTTTCAACAAGGCCAAAGGTCCTCAAGCTCTATGCCCAAACACAAGTTCAAAAGGACTAAAACCTAATGATTTCTGCACTGCCTCGCTTACTGCAAAAAGTAGTAAAAGTATGCCTTCATCCCTGTCCTTTTCATTTTCCACACAATACGTCCTAATCATAGTTTTGAGGGTGGAATGGGATCTCTCCAAGGCTCCTTGTGATTCTATATGATATGCAGATGAGGTAATCTGTTTTGCTCCCAGTTTATAAACTATCTGCTGAAACAATCCAGACATAAAATTACTACCTTGATCAGATTGTATTTCCTTAGGGAACCCAAAAATAAGTAAAGAATTTTACAACCGCAAACACGAGGAAATCTGCAGATGCTGGAATTTCAAGCAACACACATAAAAGTTGCCACTTACTAGCTCTTCTTTCAGTTAGTCCTGACGAAGGGTCTCGGCCCGAAACATCGACTGCACCTCTTCCTAGAGATGCTGCCTGGCCTGCTGCATTCACCAGCAACTTCTGTGTGTGTTGCTGCAAAGAATTTTGTAAGAGCCTTTGTCACAGTTTTGGCTGTTATATTCCTAAGAGGTATTGCCTCTGGAAACCTAGATGCTGTGCACATAATGGTCAACAAATATTGATGTCCAGTTTTAGTTTTTGTCAATGGGCCTACATAGTCTACAATGATCTTTGAGAACAGCTCACCAAATGCTGGAATTGGTTGCAGTGGGGCCACTGGAGTAACTTGATTAGGTTTACCCACAATTTGACATATATGACCATAAGACAAAGGAGCAGAAGTCAGCCATTCGGCCCATTGAGTCTGCTCCACCATTTTAACATGAGCTGACCCATTCTCCCATTTAGTCCCACTCCCCCGCCTTCTCACCATAACCTTTGATGCCCTGGCTACTCAGATACCTATCAATCTCTGCCTTAAATACACCCAATGACTTGGCCTCCACTGCTGTCTGTGGCAACAAATTCCATAGATTCACCACCCTCTGGCTAAAAAAATTTCTTTGTATCTCTGCTCTGAATGGGTGCCCTTCAATCTTTAAGTCATGCCCTCTCGTACTAGACTCCCCCATCATGGGAAACAACTTTGCCACATTCACTCTGTCCATGCCTTTCAACATCCGAAATGTTTCTATGAGGTCTTCCCTCATTCTTCTAAACTCCAAGGAATACAGTCCAAGAGCGGACAAACGTTGCTCATATGTTAACCCTCTCATTTCCGGAATCATTCTAGTGAATCTTCTCTGTACCCTCTCCAACGTCAGCACGTCCTTTCTTAAATAAGGAGACAAAAACTGCCCACAGTACTCCAAGTGAAGTCTCACCAGCGCCTTATAGAGCCTCAACATCACATCCCTGCTCCTATACTCTATTCCTCTAGAAATGAATGCCAACATTGCATTCGCCTTCTTCACCACCGACTCAACCTGGAGGTTAACCTTAAGGGTATCCCGTACAAGGACTCCCAAGTCCCATTGCATCTCAGAACTTTGAATTCTTTCCCCATTTAAATAATAGTCTGCCCGTTTATTTCTTCTGCCGAAGGGCATAACCATACACTTTCCAACATTGTATTTCATTTGCCACTTCTTTGCCCATTCTTCCAATCTATCCAAGTCTCTCCGCAGACTCTCTGTTTCCTCAGCACTACTGGCCCCTCCACATATCTTCGTATCATCGGCAAACTTAGCCACAAAGCCATCTATTCTATAATCCAAATTGTTGATGTACAATGTAAAAAGAAGCATCCCCAGCACTGACCCCTGTGGAACACCACTGGTAACTGGCAGCCAACCAGAATAGGATCCCTTTATTCCCACTCTCCTGCAAAATGATGACATGTCCTGCAAAATGTTGCCACATCTTTTCTTAAACTAGGCCAGTAAAAATGTTTGAAAACCTTGTTCATAGTTTTCTTTACACCTAGATGGCCACCCAAAAGAATACTATGAGCCATAGTTAAAATCTCATTTTGATAAACTTTAGGAACAACTACCTGGTGATTAAATTCCCATTCCTCACTTGCAGGAACTGTAGGAGATCTCCACTTCCTCATTAATACTCCCTTTTCAAAATAATATCCTACTGCCACCTTCTCAATTTCACTATCTGGAAGAGCTTGTTTCTTTAATTTAACTATCTCAGGATCTCTACCCTGCTCTGCTATCATCTCCTTCTGAGATAAAGACAAATCTTCATGGTCAGACTTACTACCAAAATCCTGATCAAATAATGAAGGTAAGAAAGTTTCTGACACATCCTCAAAATTCGAATCCCAAGTTGAACAATCATGGGTAACAACCTCATCCTGTACGTCAGTCTTTTTAGCCATAGCTCCACTTACAACACAGGAAGAATCTGTGTTATAATCCCTCTGTGGTTTCTCAGAATTAGGCTTTATTGTCAAATACACATCAGGAAAAACTAGTCTACCTGCTAAGTCATTCTCTAACAATAGAGAAACATCATTTACAGGCGCAAACACGAGGAAATCTGCAGATGCTAGAATTTCAAGCAACACACATAAAAGTTGCTGGTAAACACAGCAGGCCAGGCAGCATCTATAGGAAGAGGTACAGTCGACGTTTCGGGCCGAGACCCTTCGTCGGGATTAACTGAAAGAAGAGCTAGTAAGAGATTTGAAAGTGGGACGGGGAGGGGGAGATCCAAAATGATAGGAGAAGACAGGAGGGGGAGGGATGGAGCCAAGCGCTGGACCGTTGATTGGCAAAAGGGATATGAGAGGATCATGGGACAGGAGGCCAGGGAGAAAGAAAAGGGGGAGGGGGGAGAAACCCAGAGGATGGGCAAGAGGTATATTGAGATGGACAGAGGGAGAAAAAGGAGACAGAAAAAAAGAATGTGTGTATTTACAAGGTAAACTGGGTTGTACTCCTACTTTAACAAGCCCTGTAATGAACCCTGACCTTAAATTTACTCTATGTAAATGTACTGCCACAAGGGCACTCCCAACTCCTCTTATATAGTTTACCTCACTAGAGTCAGACTCATCACTAAGCTTGAGAACACTGTCTAACATTAGTGATTGAGAAGCTCCAGTATCTCTAAGTATTCTTAGCGGCACCGGATTGGATCCCTCTTTCAAGGATACAAATCCTTCGGTTATAAAATGTTCATATCCCTTCTTAACTTGGTCAGACTCTGACAAAACTTCATTTGTATTTATCAAACTCTGTGGATTTACAGGTGATTCCACATGCTGCACACAAGCATCTGGGACTGCTTCCTTCTCTTTCTTTTTCAATTGAAAACAGTCAGCTATTACATGCAACATACATCAAAGTTGCTGGTGAACGCAGCAGGCCAAGCAGCATCTGTAGGAAGAGGTGCAGTCGACGTTTCAGGCCGAGACCCTTCGTCAGGACTAAGCTGCGTTCACCAGCAACTTTGATGTATGTTGCTTGAATTTCCAGCATCTGCAGAATTCCTGTTGTTAGCTATTACATGTCCAGGTTTCTTACAATAATTACAAATAAGACCAAAATGTCTTTCCTTCACATGTCTCTCTTCAGATATCTCCGTTCACCTTTCTCACTAACTTTAGATTTAATTTCTGGTTTTCCTTGACCCTCTGTGCTATTTTTCCTTTTAAAAGTCCTACCTGGAGAAAATTTACTCTTATGAATTAGAGCATACTCATCAGCTAATTTAGCATTCTCCTGCAATGTAGCAGTGTCCCTTTCATTTAAGTAAGTCCTCACTTCAACAGGAATGCTCCTTTTAAATTCCTCCAGTAAAATCAATTCTTTTAATTTATTATACTCCCCATTCACATTTTTAGAGGAAATCCATCTCTCAAAACGTACAGATTTCTTGTAGGCAAATTCCATGTAAGTTTTTTTCCACAGGTTTCTTCAAATTTCTGAATCTTTCTCTACACACTTCTGGAACCAACTCGTATGCTTTCAATATATACCGTTTTACAAAATTATAATCCAGTTCTTGCTCGCCATTTAAAGCTGTATAAACTTGTTGTGCTTTCCCTTTTATTACACTTTGTAACATCACTGGCCATTGCTCTTTTAGCCACTTTAAACTCAAAGCAACAGTTTCCAAATGCTGGAAATATTTATCCACTTCTGTTTCACTAAACAGCGGAGCCAAAATAACCTCACGACTAGCAATAAACTGTTTCTTAGAACCAGAAGACTGATTTTCCATCCTTAATTTCTCCATCTCTAGCTCAAATTCCCTATTTTTATTTGATTCTCTTTCAACCATTTCCGCTTTAAATCGTTCAAACTTTATCTGTTCAAGATGTAACTGCATTTCCAGTGTACTCATTGGAAACCTCCCTGACACCTCATGATCAAACTTTCCCAAACTTATATAATGCTCAGTGATTTTTCTCTGAATTACTGGCTTTGTTGTAACCTTCGTAATTCCTTTAATATCCAACCTCCTTGCAATCTCCAATACAACAGTTTTTCTCGCTGTCGCTAAAAACTCTGGGTCAGGCGAATCCATAAAGTCATCAATATTCATTGCTGCTGAATACCACTCACACACCAAACAAACAAAAAAATCAGATATTTCCCTTTTCCAAATCAGGTTTATAATTAAACAAACACTTAAGCTCTAAAATTGGAATAAATCCCGGACAAGCCCCCAAATTATGTCACGTGATCGGCAACAATGTATATAGAATTGAGTCAGGTTTTATAAACAAATAAACAATCAAACATTTATTAAACTCTGATCAATATATATAAAAAAATAAACAAACAAAAATCTTAACTGGAAGTAAACTGCTATGCGGCCATTTAACAAACCTCCACTCAGTACTAGTTCTCAAAGTGATAAATGTGAAAACAGTTCGTAAAGTGGTAAATTCAAACACAGTTCTTAGAATGGTAAATTTGAAAGTCCAAGAGATTTATACAGTCAATTAGGAGAGACTTTCCTGAAGTAAAGAATTCCTCGAAGACACGACGTCACTGCCGATCCCAGCTGGATCCTGCCTTGTCTGCAGGTTTCACGACGACGGAAATGAAACGGTTTAAAGGCACTGACCTTTCCCTCTGAATTCTAGATATTGCACAACCTTTCTGCTACTTTTAGCAGAGGCTATCTCATGCAGATCACTCTTCCTTGAACGAATTCAATAATGGTCGATCCTTTCAACCGTCGAACGAATCCTTCAGGTTCCCGTCTTCACTCTCCAATACTACTGAAAAGACACATCAACAAACCTAGCAGCAATTGGTTAAACTGTCGGTCCAGCACTTTTGTACCTTACAATAGAACGTAAAACTCCGTTTTAAATCAAAACTGCATCATAAAGCAAATACGCAGTGGAGCAGAGTATTTGGCTGACGTTCTAACTGGAAAACTAACTGTGTCACCAGGGGTTTGCACTTACATACCTGCTGAGAACAGGTCATCACGTGACCTCACATCGGCGGGAAAATTACATCAGGTGACCTCCAAAAGACCATTACATCATCCTCATAAGACAGTCACAAGATATCCATGAGGTATGTAACACTGTATATATATCAATTTGCTGAAATCTTGTACCATTTTAAAGCTGTAGAAGATTATGTATAAATAAAACGATTTAAAAAATGAAAAGGATATTTAATAATGAACGACAAACCGTGGCAAATTAACTGGAGGTAGAAGATTAGAGTAAGACACAAAAGTAAATCTCTGGAAAGAATATTGCTAAAAGAAATAAAGCAACCTATTTAATAGAAATAACTTTCATATATCTGAGGGCTTTCCATCATTCACCTGCTTTCAGGTTCATAAGACCTACCCTGCACTAGATTCTGGACTAGTTTCTGTTTTTGACTTACTCTCAGGACATATTATTAGTTCCTAATGATCGAGCATAGCTTCATTTGCTGTGATATGCAGGTCAGTTTTGGTAATGTAAGCAAGCAGGAAAGCAAACTTTAAATTATTCATAATTTTCTGAAATTATATCAATCTACAAAACCTGAGATGAACCATTTAAAGCATATAAATATCATAAGCCAGTTAGGTTTAAAGCAACTATCAGTAATACTGAATAGCATATGAAAATAATGTCTGTGCAGATTAATGCATCTATGTTTATAAGCAAATACTGTATATGCTTCATAGTTGATTTTATATATAGTCCATAATGCCATTGTAATTAGGTTAGACATTTACTGTGGAGGAACTGCAGAGGAGTGTATTTGAAAAACCGCATGTGGAGGAAAATGGCTTGCCAAAATTAAAAATAAATGCAAAATACCCACGTAGCTGAGCAGACTACAATGCAGTTTTTATTTCAGTACAGTATAGCATGGCTCAGTTGTGCAGTGATGGTGAACCAAATAATCACATTTGCATTGAATTAAGCTTTTTGAAGACGTTTTTGCCTATTGTGAGTCATTGAAAAGGAGCTCCACTAAGGGAAAACTTGAATTCAGTCATTTATTTTAATAAAAAACGTCCACTAAGAAAGGGAGATTACATATTAATGATATTCAGAAAATAGAATATTGAAAAAGAAAATTTGTCCATCAATGCATATAAGTTTATTATGAATTAAAGAATACCAATCTCTAGGAAAAGACTGTGACCTTATCTAGTGTTAGGTATATTTTGGAAATAATATATTTATTTTGAATTTAATATGAAGTACAGTTGCAGGATGAGCTAACAGTCACTTTTTGCCACCAATGACAATTACTTAAAGTGTTAATTGTTTCAATTTAACTGGCTATTTCTTAATTCCTGTCACTTACCACTGTAGTAAATGTAGTTTGTATCATGTAGACCTGTAGTTTGAATCATGGGCACAGAGCTGAATCTACAAGAAAGAACATCTATTGCTATGGTTTGAACTTTGTTGTAAGGAAGTTGGAATTTTGTTTAGTATCTTGTAAAATAACTGAAGAAATAAGAGAAAGTTATTTGACCTTGAAGCATGCAATATCAATCAGTTATTTGGGGCCATGTGCTTTACTTCCCTGACCTGTAAACATTCCTTCCATGTATTTGGTCTTCAAAATTATAATGATCACGAACATCATTATATTTATTGTGTACATTAACTACTTATTGTGACAGAAAATTTCAATTATTCACAGCCCCTGAAGTGAGAGAATTATTTCCTTGTCCTTCATTTTGAGCTTGTGACTCTTTGGAATTGACCCTTAGGCTGGGATAGCATTCTCCTACCTCATAAACCCCTTGTAAGAATTATGTATGTTTAGTGAGATCACAGATCATCTTTATAGACTCGAGAAGCTCGGTCTGGTGTACTCAATCTCACTTAAAGAGGGATAAAATCCCCACTCACTCCTATCATTAATTCATTGTTGCACTCTTTCTCAATGAAGATTACCCTCAGGTAAGACAAGGCTCCGTGAAATACTTTAGATGTGATACCACTAACACCACATGTAATTTCTACAAGACTTTTTTCTTATAATCTAAGATATAGGGTATATATTTTGATTCATGTTCAAAGTTCAACAAAGCCATATCTTGGTTAACTATGCACATATAGGCTTATGATCCAGATTCCCAGCCTCTGCAATCTTTTTTGAAACCACTTGTCCATGCTTAGATGACAAATTGAGTATGTTGCATAAAGGATTTAAAAGGTATAGTACTGTGCAAGAGTCTTGGGCACTATAGCTGAATCTAAGACTTTTGCGCAACACTGTAGTAATTTTATATATTGCACTGTACATCTGTCACAAAGAAAAAGAAATTTCATTGATATATACAAGTGATGATAAGCCTGATTCTGATATGGGTCTCCGTTGAGGACTGAGAGTGGGAAGGGGACAGGGAGAGGGGAATCATGGTTGGGAAAAGGGGAAGGAAAAGGGAGTGGGAAGCACCAGAGAAGCATTCTGTAATGAACAAAAGTCAATTATTTGGAATCAAATGACCTTGCCTGGTGTCTCAGAGCTGGGTGTGTCTGCACCCCGCCCCCACCCCTGGCACTCTTTCTCTGACACCTGCCCCTCACCATTCCCAACATCATTTTAAGTTTTGTATTGAACTATAATTTACACAACATTTAATTAATTCCAGGATTAAGATTAAAGTATTTGGATTAATTTCTATACTTAGTTCCAAAAACTTCATTGGGCCCAGAGATTCAAAAATCATTAGGCTCAAAGATCAATTTGCAGACTGCAATAAAAAGTAAAGAAAAACTCTTGAACTGCAAGTCTATATCAGGCTTTGGCTGTGTTGCAGATTTACATCATAGAGTACAGTATATTGAAGCATCTCGTATATAATTTAGGCAATGTCTGCAACCCCTCAAACAAAATACATACAATATATCAACGGTTCTCAATGTGGACCATGCAGTAACCACTGTTCAACCCTACAGAGTGGCTCACTGAACCCCACTCCACATCCATCCCAAATCAGTGGGCAGCGGGCATGACCCAGCAGGATATCTTCCAATGTGCTCCACCAGTTAGTGATCATGATTACTTTGTTATTGTTAACTAAATGTTAATAGGGGATTATCCACATCTATATCTCAACATTGCAAGTTTATGCAATTTCCTTCACAGGCCACCCTGAAAATAGATTTGAAAGATGATGATCTGATTGTATATTTTGATCATTGAAGACTGATATGAAATTTCGGTTCAGAGAGCTGCTGGAGACTGGGTGGTGGATCCATTTGGGGTGAACGTGAATGATGCTGGCACCACATTGCGAGAATGTCTTATTGAGCTGCAGAGTGATATAACAGCTCCAACATTCAAAGACAGCAAGCAAAAATTCTGGTAACTAGTGATATTCAAAATAATTTTTCACATATCTGGGGAAGTTGTTTTTAATTGGTTTTCCCATCTCTTATCTCATTGAATGTGGTTTTTGTCAAGTCCTTCACCTGATATCAAATACTGGTAACCATCTTGAAATTGTGAAAGGAGGTGATCTTCAATTATCTTTAACCAAACTTGAACAACTAGTGGAGATTATGAAGGGTGGGTGTCACAGTGGGCCATCAGCAGAAGCAAGTTGAAAACCACTGCTATAAATTATAGATGAACAGGTTATTTGCTTATTATAGGTTATACTGTATTTTCATTTGATAGTGTGATTTCAGTTATTGAAATTCAATTTAATCATAAAAAAGAAATGGATTTAAAATTAGCAAGATGTACAATAGATTATGAAAATGGTTTTTCCAGTCCCTATTTTCTTTGAGTTTACAGGATATAATTAACAAACTGGTTGCAAAAGTAATTTTTGCTTCATTAATTATTTGTAATGGTTGGGAAGAGGTTTGAAATTAAGCAGCAACATACACAATCAACTATTGTAGAGGTGCGTAATATTAGGACTGGAAGAAGAGAACATAGTCTTTAGAGCTTGGGATCTAAGCTCAAGAACATTGCTTTCCTCTCTCTGTAATTGAGAAATACTATATACAGTACTGTAGTGTAGGTGAAGAAAGAATTCGCCGTAAGTAAAATACCAAGGCAAGGGGTAACGAGAAAATTAAACGCACCAACCGGCAGTTAATGTGAAACATTTAGGTCGTGAACGAGGGAAAACCAGCTCCGTAAGAAGTTTCGCAGTCTTGAAATTGTGAGCGGGTAATGAAGAGCAAAATTTCACTGAGGGCACTTCGTCTTACCATAGTCTATTTTTAAAAATTAAAGCAAAAAGACCTCCTCTTTAACATTTCACTGCGCAGTAGGTCATTTTTTTTTCGGGGTAATAGTCTGTTTTTCACATGTCGTTACCTCTCGTCCACTTTGAGATGGATCTCTGAAAATTGGAACAGATTAGAACATACTGCAAATTAGATTCGATAACTATTCAGAAACAGCAGGACGAACTACCCAGGCAACCAGATTATACACCATTTTCACAACGGAACAATGACCGGGTGCATTTCCTAATCTCAGGAAGAAAGGGAACTTTATTTAACTGTGATGTTTGACTTTCTTTTTATTTTATTTTTCAATTGACCTCCGCAGATGACAAAGGGGCATAAGTTAATGTTTTACATAAGCCTTTATGTAATGCTACTTGATATTAGCAACAATTGTAAACGTTCATACTGGAAGCCAATTAACGGAGCCCGGCAGAAAGCATCCAATGTGCCGCCCGCTGGAGCTACATTGCGGTGATTGGCGGGTCATCCAGTGCCTTTATTGGGTAAGAACATCTATCACGTGGTCACATTCCCAGTTCTTCCAATTAAAAGCCAGCAAGGGCGGGCTAAGGTGTGAAGACAGGTTGAGGTGAAGGGCGGGCGGGATGATTCTTGAGCACGGGTTAGTGAGGGTGGTCACGGCGTTGTGCGCGTTGTTCCCGTGAAGCTGAACCTCGGCCTCGACGGTGGCAGAGCTGCTGCAAGGAGCTGGGGTCTCGCCGTTGGCTGTCAGCCACTCGACAAGAATGCGGAGCACCGTGGACGAAGGAGACCCTCACGGTTACGGCACCGTTGGCTTCGAAATGGTCAAGTGGGAATGGGTCCATGTGCAAGGACCCTATCTGGTAGTAGTGTGGATATTGGTCGCCAGTTTGGCTAAAATATGTGAGTAGACCCAAGCTTTCTAGAGCTATTGGATTACATTCAAATACGCAAATACTCTCATATGAAGCATCCTTGCAACAATTTCTGATCCGTCAGGTTCACATTCCCTCAACACTCGGCAGGTCAACTCTCGCTAACGTGCACTTCGAGGGCACTGTCAGTACAACGTTTCCGTTATCTAAATCAATGCAATTTAGTTTGTGATGCCTACGCGATGGACTGAATGCAAGTCACCTATACAGGTGTGAGTGTTAAAGAGAAAGTAGACTCCCACCGAAATAACCTAAACGGCTGCGCTCGGTAGCAGAACTTGGCCGGTACCGGCTCTAGGTAGTCTTATTACGAGCTAGTGTCTGAGTCCGACTGGCGAACCTGTTCGAAAATATGGGCACACTTTCTTGAGTTCAAATGCTTGCAGGAGCAGAGATTCGCCCCCGTTCCGAGTTCGGAACGTATATTTTACGGAAAGAGTTAATGCTGTAGGATGTTCCGAGATTAGGTCAATGGGACCAGCGTTTTCTTCGCTAATTATTATGTCCTCCTTCAGTGCATCAGTTGTTGCACCCAATTAAATGCGTTATTTTTGGAGTACTGTACCTGTTAGTACAATCAATTTACAGCCCCAGAACACGTTAGAGTGAGATCTGGCCGTATCTTAATGCTTGTAAATTATGCAGCTGTAAATTCAGCATTTGATAGCCTAGTTTTAAGCTATTGGAACAAGCAACGGCAAGTAAAAATAATGTGGGTTTTTTTCGGATGGGAGAAATGTAATTAAAATTAAGAACTGAGCGCCAGGTTTGTAAAGGGATTTGAAATGTAATTTTCGTTTATTTGCTGTAATTTTCTCTAGTGTATAACATTCCTGGAAGTATTGGATATTTATGTTAATGTCAACATTATCTGTTCATGTATGTCAGTTCAGGGTTTCTGGTCCTCAAATCTCAGTGTTTATAATTTTAGTCTTGCTTACCTGATTGCGTGGGTATGGGTTATAAGCTTGACTCACTTGGGAAGGGGTTTAGGCTAGAGGATATCACGTGATGGATGCTATAATTCCCCACTTTACAATAATAATTGTATTTCAAGGACTCACTGGCAGTAGGTTCCTCCATTGGATCCTGACTAGCTGGAAAAGGGGTTTGTGGCCAGAGGACATGGCAAAGTATGTCATGGTAAATCAGTGAGTTTAAAGGACTTCAGACCCAGGGGGAAGATAATTGGCAACTTCCTATGAATCCATTCTATGACTGAAGGGGTAAGAAAAGGCATTGTTCTATAGTGGGCAACTATTTCTGTGTAGGATGTAAGGGAACAGTTGTGTCCGAACTGGTGCCTTGCAGGAAAGACAATAATGGAAAAAAAAAGAACTATTGACAGTATTGAAGGTAATGCCTAAGTTTAAAAGGTGATGGCATGAGATGATCACAACAGATAACACCTGGTGGTAGCAAGGCAGTTCAGAGATGTGGTAAAATGAGGTATTTGAGGGTGTATTAAGAAATGTGGATGATGCATTTGAAAATCCTGAGAAGTTTATTTAAAAATGATATATTTGGAATCATAACATCTGTAATATTGTTTGTACTCCAAGGGATCATTGTGAGTCCTAGCAATGTTGATAGGCATTCCTTTTAAAATCAGTTAGTTACTTAAGCAAATGGTGGATTTTAGAAAGTGGGTTCCATGGGAACGCTGAGCTGAAAAGATGTTTTCACCTTGGCTTGGTAAGATAAAGGAAGAAAGAAAATTGTGATATCCAAGTTTGTGTTGCCTTATCAGACTGATCCTGGAGGTGTGCTATTTAGAAAATAGAAACAATTATTATTTTTGGATGCTCCTTCCAGGTGACTACACACCTTCTAGATTGCTTCCCTGAAGCTTGGAACACGTGTGGATTTTATTATTCTGTAACCCAAGTAAGGTATTGATTGAGCAAATGTGGTTTTGATTTGCAGTGTGCGCATCACAAGGAAACAGTAGTTATTACCCTTAAAGGTGGCAGCAAGTCACTTTCACTCACGGTAAGTTGGCACAGGAGCTCCTAGGGTTATGCAAGGGTTTGTTTCTGAGAACTGTCCATGAGAAATGACTTTTTTCTCTATTACGTATGGAACATGGAATAGTACAGCACTAATCAGGCCATTCAAGCCACAGTGTTGTGCAGACCTTGATGCGAGTTATACTAAATGTCCTCCTGTGTATCATCCATAACCCTCCATTTCCTTTGTAATTGTGTGTCTATCCAAATCTCTTAAACTGCAGCCTACTGCAGACACCTAATATTCTATTCACTTAAAAGTAAACAACTGGCCCCCCTCATTACCTTTAAACATTTCCCTCACCCTCTACCTTGAAAATGTATCCACTCGTATTTGACGTTTCAACCATGGGGGAAAAGATTCAGTCTGTCTTCTCACATCAGTGTTTTCTATGTTTTAAAAATCTTTGTTAGGTCTTCCCTCAGCCTCCACTCCAGGGAGAACGACCCAGGTTTGTCTGATTAATCTATCCTTGTAATACATGTTTTCTCATCCTGACAGCATCCTGGTCAACCTCCTTTTCATCCTCTTCAGTCTCCCCATCCTACCTATAATGGTGTGACCAGAACTGCACATAATACTCCAATTGCTTTTGACTAAAATTTAACTCTGTGCTTTCTCCTTTCATTTGACCTCCCAAAATACAACACCTCACACTTGACTGGATTTGGATTCTGATAAAGATTATTTGTCATATGTACATCAAAACATAGTGAAATGTGTAATTTGCATTAACAACCTAATTTGTATTAACAACCAACACTATTAAATTTTAATTGGATTAAGTAAATTAAACTGGCTATAACTGGATTAAACTCTATCTGCTACTTCTTTGCCCATATCTGTAATCTTTAATGGCCCTTTACACTGTCTGCAAATCTACTAATTTTGGTGTCACCTGCAAATTTAGTAAATCACCATCCTTACTTTCATCTAAATCATTGATACTACAATTAGTAAATGACAATAAAAGAGGACTGCATGTCCTCATAATCTAATCTAAGCTAGTAGGTCCCAGCACCAATTCACATGGAAGCCATCAATTATAGACCTGAACCAGAATAGCAACCTTCCAGCCCTACTTACTACCTTCAATGGGCAAGCTACTTCTGAATTCAGACTTATAATTTACCTTGGGTCCCATGCATTCTTGTCTTTTGAATCAATATACCCTGAGTAAATGCTTTACTAAGGTCCATGTATTCTGCCTTATCCAGATAGGCTCCTTTATCACTTCTTCAATAAACTCAATGAAGTTTGTAAGGCATGACCTGCCCTGCAGAAAGCCATGCTAACTGTCCATAAGCAGGCCATTTTTTTTTCCAAATATGCATAAATCCTATCCATCAGTATCATTGCTAGGAGCTTTTCTATGACTGGCATGGGGGGGGGGGGGGGGTCACTGGCTTATGCATACCCAGAATTTCTCTATTTCCTCCTTGAACAGAGGTATAATGTTAGCTACTCGCCATAAGACAATAAAACGTAGGAGCAAAGTTGGGTCATTTGGTCTATCCAGTCTGTTTCACCAATTTCCCCTTTCAATTCCATTATCCTGCTTTCTCCCAGCAACTTTTGACACCCTTACTAATGAAGGACCTATCAACCGCTACCTTAAATATACCCATTGACTTGTGTTCCACAACCAGATGTAGCAATGGATTCCATAGATTCACCACTCTGTCTGAAGTACTGCCTTTTCCTTTTCTAAAAGGATGACCAGTATATTTTCTCCTGTAGTCGGGCTCTCCACATAACATTTCAGAAACTCTTCATGGATGTACTGGAGAAATCCAGGCCTGTTTTAAGGAAGTTCCAATCAATACTCGGGAAGTAAAACTTCCCCACTATGACAACCTTGTTGTTCCTGCACCTTTTCATAATCTGCCTACATATCTGTTCCTCCATCTCTTGCCTGGTAGAGATCTATATTTTAATCCCATCATCAAATTGCCCTTCCCTTAACTGTATATCAGAGCTTCACCCAAATTGCCTCTGTAAAGGAGCCTTCCAGTGTCTTCTGAGTACCTCTGACATTCTCTCTTATCAGTAGAGCAACCCCTCCACCTCTTTCTTCCTCTTTCTCCCCCCCCCCACCGCCACCACCATGCCCCTATCATGTTTTTATTTAAAAACACAAAATCCAGCAGCTTTGAGCTGCCAGTCCTGTCCCTTGTGCAGCCAGGTTTCTGTAATAGCAACAACATTGTAATTCCATGTACTAACCCAGGCTGTAATTTCATCCTCTTTACACATAATTCATCCTTAATATTGTATTGCTTGAGACACTCAGATGCCACTATATTAGGTACAGGAGTGGAATCCAATGTGGTCTTTTGCTGTAGTCCATCCACCTCAAGGTTTGACATTGAATTCAAAGATGCTCATCTGCATACTGTTGTTGTACTGTGGTTATTTGAGTTACTGTTGCCTTCCTGTCAGCTTGAACTGGTCTGGCCATTCTCCTTTGACCTCTCCTAACAAGGTGTTTTTGCCCACAGAACTAGTGCCCACTGGATGTGGTTTTTTTTTTACCATCACTCACTGTAAGCTCTAGAGACTGTTTGAAAGTCCCAGGAGATCAGTTTCTGAGATACTCAAACCACCCCGTCTGGCACCCACAATCATTGTACGGTCAAAGTCGCTGAGATCACATTTCTACCCCATTCTGATCAACTGAACCTCTTGCTTTTGTGCATAGTTACTGTCACGTGATTGGCTGATTAGCTATTTGCATTAACAAGCAGATGTACCTAATAAAGTGGTCACTTGCTATATTTGTTTAATTTCATCTGGAGTCATCTGAACACTGAATAATTTAATGGAATATATACAGTATCCAGTTATTAATGATGGCATAAAACATTATTACAGGCAGCCTCCATCTCACAACTGTTGAGGTTATAGAAATTTGGATTATGAAACTAATAAATCACTGGCTGAAAATTTGTGATATGGAATAAGATCTGCTTTCCTGGACTTTGTGTTGAAGAAAATGTAAATAAACCAAGATAAATTTCAATTCTTTTCAGTTCATGGTTCTTGATGAGCCAGCTTTGTGTTGCAGGAAATTGTGATGCAGGCTGTGTTTGAGGAATACAACAACCCTGCCTACACCCCTACCCCGTCATGCAGGGGTTGCACGAGTTGGCTTGGAAAATGCATTAAAATGTGTGTAAAGTCAGGTGTTTTGTTCATCAGGTCATTGTAACCCAAGGAACCCTGTATAAGGTAGGGACTTGCAAGGCAATATCAGGGGGTAGTTGAGCAGCAACCACTTATTTTGGGTCTGGACTAGGACAGATTGGCCAAAAATATCAAAGTCCTTCACTAAGAAAACATTAGCTAACCCTACTGATTATTGGGACTATCAGTCAGTTTCATTGTCACCATTACTGAGACAACTGCGAGAAATAAGATATTTCATTCACTTCCCTAAGTTGAATTAACATCTGTTTCTGTGTGACCAAAGGTGCTGGCACCCATTGGACTACCGCCCTTGTAATGCTCTCTGCAAGGAGTGTACTTCAGTAGTGAATCTATATGTACAACAATGGGAGTACCAAACTGAAAGCTTCCTTGCTCGGGCACACTAATCTTCCAACTGAAATTATGACGTGTTCATCAGTTAAAAGAACTTAATTTGGTTTATCACTTGCTTAAGAAAACTGGAAGCCAATATTGTGATAACGGAACTCATCTTAATTCAGTTAAAACACTCGCAATTCTCTCTGACTTTGAGTGTACATGTTTTATTTCCTTCTATTTGTGTAGCATCTGGTGCTGAAAGATTTCTGCTTCAGTCAATTGCATTAAGGAGACGTTGCCATGCGGAACAATTGCTCTCATGTTTAAGGTCAGAATATTGATCAGGATGCTGAGACAAATCTGTTGACTTCCCTCTGGGTCACCAGATTGGACAGATTATTTGCAGCACCTCCCTGTCACATAGACATGTGTTTTGAGCTCAGATTGGGCCTCTGATTGGAATCTGCAGTGTTTTGAATCAGAAACGTGGATGACACACTCCAAAATGAGGATGAGTTAGACCACTTTGAGACAGCTTTACAGTTATTCTGAGAGTTCTGAGTTATTTTACTGAAGTTTGTTGAACTCAGTTCTCTCTCAAGATGAAGAAGAATGTTCTTCCCCTCCGGATTTGTGGTATCCGAGGTGGCTAATGGGGCCAACGTAGGAACTACGACCTCTTCCACAATGGAGCTTGGGTTGACTGACATCAGTAGCTGGATACTTTATGAAGTGGGGTGCTCCTTCTGCCACTTGTGCTGGGCTTCTGTGTGTGGCTTTCGGGTTTTCAAAGCATTCACTGAGGGGAGAGAGGGGTGAATCATGGGCGAGATTCCCAGGAATAAATGGGAATGTCACTTTGAGCATATCCTTGAATCTTGTCTGCCTAAGGATCGCTTCCATGTCTAAGGTCAGAATGGACTATGCTGTTCAATCATCACCCATGCATGAACTGACCAACACCAGGTCCCCATGAAGCAATGCCACAATTTTCAAACTTTTTTTTAAACCTCTTCTACAATGTGCTGATCTACCTAGTTTCCTCTGATTATGGCTCTGAGGATCCTTCATTTCATTTGGGTGCAAGTTGCTACAGACACAAGGCCCTGAAATTTCCACCAGAAACCGTATTCTTAAGATGCTCCTTAAACCCAGTTCTTTAACTAAGCTTTTGGTCATCTATCTTAATTAGTTTTGTACTGATGATCAGCTGCTGTTGACCATCATCAGTACAAGGTAATATTTCAGCACTTCAAGAAATTCGGCAAGATTTCTAAAATCATTGTTGCTTTTGAGTTGAAGGTATACGTTCATATCTGAGATTGCTTAGTGTGGCTTTGGTCTCATTAATTCAGTTCCAGTTTTGAAGCAGAGCATATTGTCATGGGGGGTGAGAGAGGCAATTTGCTCTTTGTGGACTGTTAAATCTTGGTGGGAAATCTTGTCAAAGTTTAACGCAACATCTGCATTGATTATGGTACTCGCTGTGAAGTTTTTTAAACTGAAGCTCATCTTCGATATTAAATTTCCAGGGAACTGGTCAAATAAAGCTGCTTTGCTGAACAAAGTAATTGTACACTGAGTGTGACCAAGATTATGAAAAGAAAACAAAAGTACCATCCACAACATTTTTCAAGTAGTGCGAACTTTTGTGGAAAGCTATGAGATTTGAATGCTTTTAGATGAAAAAAGGAAGGTAATGGGGGAGAACAGGAAATCATAAATGATCCACATGCTGAGGAAAAGTTTCTCAGGGCTCGGGGATACTTGAGATCTTTTCGATAAACTAATAGGAAATATCCATCTCCTCCACATCTGTTCTCAAGATGAGGCTTTCTATTTTAAAACATCTGGGATGTCCTTTCTTGCAGAATGGGGTTTCCCTTCCACCATCACCGATGCTGCCCTCCCCTACATCTCCATTTCCTGTACTTCTGCCCTCCTACCAGCATGAGATGGGGGTCCCATGTCCTATTCCCCACCCCCACCCCGAGTCTCCATATCCAGCGTCTCATTCTCCATAACTTCTGGAAGATCTACCATATGGCACACCTTCCCCTTGCTCCTGCACCCTATTTTCTGTAGGGTTCACTCTATGAAACTCTCTTGTCCACGTTTCTCCCCACTGATCGTCCTTCTTGCAAGTGTAACTAACACGCTGTAAGGTTTCACTGCTAATGTAATGGCCTCTCTGTAATGTTCCACTGCTAAGTTAAGTTTCTCTGTAGCAGCAATGTTTGGGTTATGACTAGAGATAACGGGGCATGTTAGCCAATGAGCTGGATGTTGTTCATTCTTGTGTGCCTGGGAGAGGGAATTGGTGGTCTTTTGCCGGGGAGCGATGAGGAGAGAAGATGCGAATGGAGAGAGTTGGTAGACCGCCGGACGGAGTGGACTCGGAGCGATAGTCCGAAGATCAGCGACAATTGGAGGAGGTCGATGGTGGACGAACGGCCGTATCAGTGAGCTCCAACATTGCAGATTAGACTGTTTCCTGAGAATGGGCCCTTTTTTTTCTTTTCTAACCATATAGTCAAATTAAGAATTATAAAGCTCAATTGTTTAATTGCATATTGTGTACTGTTTGTTATTTCATGGTCCTGATCTGTAATAGGACACATCGTGCAGCATCCACCCAAATGAGATTTCTTGAGTTAGCCGGGCCGGGGGGCTATCATCGCCTGCTGAACCGAGAGTTACACAAGAACAAGTGTCAGGAGAAAAGGTGCTACAAATACCCCCACACTTTCTCCCATCACCATTCTAGGCCCAGGCAGTCCTTCCAGAAGAGGTGAAACGTCATTTGAGTCTGGGGTTATCTTTATCTACTGTATCTGGTGCAGTCTCCTCTGTCACTGAGTCATGGCTCTGGGGAATCTGCTTTGTGGAGCACCTTCACTCCATCCGCCCCAAAAGGTGGGATTTCCCAGTGGCCACCCATTTCAATTCAACTTCCCATTTCCATTCTGACACATCAGTCTACAGCCACAGTGATGCTACACTCCAGTTCAGAGCACAATCTCTTATTCCATCTAGGTGGCTTCCATCCTTACTGCTTGAACGTCGAAGTCTCTAACTTCCAGTCCTTTCTCTCCCCTCACTTTACCATTCCTCATTCTAGTTCCCCTCTCGCCCATTCTCTTCTCCCTTGCCATCACCTGCCTCTGGTACCCTCCACCTTGCCTTTATTCCAATGTGCACGGTCCTCTCCTAGCCGATGTCTTCTTCAGACCTTTACCTCTTCCACCTACCCCTCCCATCTTCCTATTTCATCCCTCCTCCCCTCCTGGCTTCAACCATTGCCAGCCAGCTGCTACTAAGCAAATGTGTGAAGAGGAGGATGGGCAAATTGATAGGAAGAACATGAGATAGTGAGTAATGTTTACATAACCATTTGCAAAGTATTTGAATTATTGCACATTTGTTTTATTGGATTGAAATACATTTATCTATATTTGGATATATTAAAGAAAATGACATTGTTAATATTTATATTAAAATATAGGAATAGACATTGGGGGAAGATAGTCACCTGTTTTATCATTTACAATGTCTGTCCTACTATTAGGATTATTATAGGAAGATTAATGTTTTTATTATAAAATTAAAGTAATACTTGATGTTGACTTGAACACACAGAATGCTGGAGGAACTCTAAGTCAGGTAGCATCTTTGGAGAGAATAGACAGCCTGAGGAAGGAGTTTGGCCCAAAATGTTGACTGTTATTCCCTTGCATAGATGCTGCCTGACTTGCTGAGCTCCTCCAGCAACTTGTGTTACTCAGATTTTCAGTGTCTGCAGAACCTCTTGTGTTTATGACTTGAGATTAGACACTTATCTGTCCCATATTATAGTTTGTGACATATTACACACTGACTTTGACTCTTTGCTGAAATGAGACCAGATCTTGGCCTCACGACCGGCCGCTTTTCGATATGCCAAGGATGTGGCCTAGGAGACTAGTGTGCCTTCAGGGTGCCGGATTTTCATGGCTCTGGAGGTGGGCGGATTCAAGGCCAGTGCTGCCCCAATGTGTCATAGGAATACACGGAAGATCAAAAGCAGCAAGCTGGCTGTGTGCCCAGAGACCCGAGGCACGGAGCTCGGAAAAGCGACACAACAGACTTTTAACACCATAAATCAGCGAGTTGATTTATTGTCTCTCTTCTCGCTGTGAAATGGGGACACCTTTTTCCTTTATTAGGCAGAGAGGGGGCCTGTGTTATGACGAATTACCAGGTGAACGAGTAGTCTTTGGGGTACTGCAAGTCTGTGTCTTTATTGATGCTTTGCTGCATACTTGAGTTCTCAGTGGAGGGTGCAGATGCTTTTTTGCCGGTGGAGTGTGGATCATTGCTTTGCTGCTTATGCGTGGGAGGGGGAGCTTTGGGGCACTAACATTTCACTGTCATTCATTCTTTGGGGCACTCCTCTGTTTTCGTGGATGTTTGCGAAGAAAAAGAATTTCAGGATGTATATTGTCTTCATTTCTCTGACATTAAATGTACCTATTGAAGATGAGACAGTATTGTGGTAATCAATTTTAGATTATAAAATTGTAATTCAAATGATTGAACTGAATGGTAACAGAGAACTGTACCAAGTTTTGGCCCAAAATGTTGACTGTACTCTCTTTTTTCCATAGATGCGTTCCAGCCTGCTAGTTCCTCCAGCATTTTGTTTGTTACCTCAAAGTATATTTTGTGCTCTTTAGTGAAATGTGACTTTGGAAGAAAGGGAAGTATTTTAGGTATTTATTCTAGAGGGGATAGATAACTGTTTCATTCACTTATATAATATTTGTATGATTGTTTCTTGTCTTTTATCTTAATGATTTTTGCATCTCAACTTTCAAGAGTCAGTATTGAAAAGACTGAGTTAATAATAACTTGCACCAACAGTTTTTTGTTGGAACCCAAAAGTATGAATTGCTTTTATGTGGTTGGGCACTTTTAATATAAATGCTTTTAGTATTACCTGTAATGAATTTGAAGTTTCATTGTAATGGGTAGGAGGTAATTTCCTTGGGGAATGCAACCAGGATTTCAGAGAGGCAGACATATACAAAGAACCCAAAATCTGTTTGAAAGGGGTCTGACATGAAAGAAATTTGAAATGCAAAATGGACGATGTGACTCCAGCTGTTAACATCTGTCGGTAGTTTCAATTCTATTGCCTATTTGAATTCCAAACTTTGGAGGTGGGTGGGACATACGGGTTTTGTAATGAGTAGATAATTCCATTTGTTGCCTTGCGCCCCAGTAAA